>NC_056735.1:1556941197-1557108697 GCF_019279795.1 Protopterus annectens
TCCTTTCATGACAAAGGCTAAAAAAAGTAAATAAAAGCAAGACAATAAAGACACATTTCTTATAGTCTTGATGCTCTGAATTTAAGCTCACTGCTAATGGAAATTGCATCATTTAAACCAGGATGATAAGTTGAACCAAGTCAGAGATGTCAGATCATCCCCAGGTGCAGTAGTCTTTCCACTCCCTTGTATAATTTGAATTAACCTGTTCCTATATGCAAAATTTAAACTTGTCAAAGCCTGCACATATTAAAGATGTCTCGCCAATGAGCTTTTGTTGTCTTGTTTGGTGATACTGTAAATATTTTAATAAATTCTTTTATTAAGCAAGTTATTGGTCTTCTGTATATAGTATGCAGGACAGGATGCACACCATGCAAAATACACAAATTGCCTAAGCTTAAAATGCCCTGCAAGGACAGCTAATGTAGTACTTACCTATGAATTTATGAATCTAAGAGTAAGACTGAATTTCTTTTCTTAGCCATGATTTTTGTTCAGGCCATCATTGGATTATAAGAATGGAAAAAAAAACTTCAAAATGCATCTCAGAAAATCTGGAAATGTTATGGATTCTGGGTTCCTAACAGTTTAAAGACCCCTATTTTAATTCAGTTATTTCCTCAAAATTAATATAGTGCAGTCTGATTTGCCCCAGTTAGGGTTTGTTGAAAGGATGCAGGAAAAATCTGAACAGCAAAATGAAATATCAGAAAAGATAGAAAAAAGTAATCTGGATGGGGGGACCCAGGGGTTAAGGGCAAGAATGAATGTGTTTCTGGTTGGGAAAAGTGTGAGCAGTGGTGTGGGGTGCTAGGGTGTCATTTCATCTAGGGCAAACCTTATTGACTTGCACATATATTTGCTTGTATTGTTGCTTGCTACAAAATGCTACCTTGAGGTATTATTTCTTTATTCTACTATTACTTGCTACTGATTGTAGCTATGATTTATGCTTAAAATGTATATATGAAATAAGTCAAAAATAACTGGAAAAAGTGATAATTTATTATCACTTTTAGAGGTAGTCATCTTTCCTTTAAGATGGAGTGATTTCAAAATCAAGTCACGCAAGTACCTCTTCCTCTCCCATACTTATGTTTAGAGCTTTTATGTACTCAAGGTACACATATTACACACACACACAAACACACACACACACACACACACACACACACACACACACACACACACACACACACACACAGTCCATACCTCTCAAATGTACAGATTTTCACAAAATGTCCACATTTGTGCTTCATATTTTTGGTCTGTTCCTCATAATATTTATGATTTTCTGGATTTTTGTGGCAAATTAATGAAAACTGAATTCACTAAATGATGACATTTGAGTTTCAGACAATATTATTCAGAAAATGCATGGTAACACAAGGTCTTTTAGCAACTTTCTAAGTTTATAAGAGCAAGATTTAAAAAAAAGTTCCTATTTTTAGGGCTTTATCCCCCCATTATTTTTGGCTTTGTTGAGTGGTATCACACACACACACACACACACACACACACACACACACACACACACACACACACACACACACATTCTGCACAGCACTATTTACAATATAGCATGTGAACAGAGTGATCATTTGTTTTCACTTTTAGGGATAGTCCTGTAAGCTGGAGTGAACTCAGAATGAGAATATGTAATTAAGGGGATGTGGGGATTAAAACCCCCACATGAATTTTCTCTTTTTTTCACAAGTACCTCTTCTCCTCCCATGCATTTGCTTAGAGCTTTTATGTACTCAAGGTACACATATCACACACACACACACACACACACACACACACACACACACACACACACACACACACACATGCACACACTGTCCAGAACTATTTACAAGGCAGTATGTGAGAAGAGGAATCTGAGTAGAGCAGAACTGCTATGGGCTGTGTAACTCTGCCTACTCAGTACAGCTCAGACAGCCCCATAGTCCAGAATGAGTGCACTTAGCAAAAAGGCACAACTTTTATAAAATGTTGGTACTACTTCACTGCTATACCATAATCGTTCATATTATATACATCCTTGAATTGCCATACTATGCAGCTTCATTTGGATAGCATTGCACCAGGATGTGGATGAGACTTATTTGCATAGGTCACGCCCACAAGTCACTGCATCTATATGAAGCACTAAATCCCTGCTGTTCAGCTGCACATTGCCATGCTAATGAGCATCAAGTGTTTTATGAATCACACCCTTCTTGTATGATAGGTAAGGATATGTTATGCAGTTGTGTATAATATGCAGCTCTATAAATTCAAGCTGATAAATCCAGGTTACATATTTACATTTTAGGTTGTTGCTGGATGCTTGGTTGCATTGATGCTTGTACCAGAGTTTCAGAAAGAGCACTTGCACTTAATTTTAACTTAAAATCTTTTCAGATAAGACAGTTAAAATATTATTCATATATGTCTATTCACTTTATAAAACAAAATAATCTTATTCTTAGTAGTTACTTTATTCTAACATGAAGGTATGCTTCCCAGATTCTTTGTTAAAGAATTCTGGACATGGCCAAAAATAATGGGAGTATAAAGACCCAAAATAAAGGAATTTTTTTTACATATAATACTTTAATTAACTTAAAAAGTTAATAGAACGGGTTTTGCACCAGTATGCATTTTCTGGACACAATCCTCAGGTATATGCAAGAAAATAAAAACATTATGAAAGACAGGCCAGAAATATGAGCCAAACTTGGGATGTTCTTCAAAATTCTGGACAGTTGAGAGTTATGCCTGCATGTCTTTTTATAATTTCTGAAATAATTTTACATGTCCTGCACAATTTAGTCTAAATGAGGTATTTCTTTCTAAAGTTTATTTCCGTGCATGCTGACGTAACTTGGGTAAACTTTAGAAACAGTTGTTTATTTACAAGTAAAGTGACTGTATCAGAGTTGTTTGTAGGATGTGGTATTTACCTGAACTGGCATAGAACAAAAAGGTCTGGTTTCTATCTTCTGACTGTAGACAAACAAATTATGTTTTTACTGCTATGCAGGGTTTCTCTGACAATTTTTTATGCTTTTAGTTGAACAGGAATGTTCACATGGAAGATATACTTGGTTTTAAAGTAATGTTCTTTCTATGGTTATTTTTGGCATTTTGAATGAATAGTCTAGGATACATTTCTTTATTATATCTGCATTTTGAAATAAATAGTGTTCTTGGTTATATTAGCACTGAGTCTGAAGAATTAAGTAAACTTTTTTAATGTATTGGTAGACAGTAGAAATGTTATCTAGTTTATTTCAGTATGTATCTATTTGTTTGTTTATTTATTTATTTATTTGTTTGTTTGTTTATTTTACAATCTAAAACCTGACAATATGTATCTGGATTTATTACATGATTCACTGTGAAGAAAGGGAGTGCATGACCATCCTACTTTTTGCCACTCTTGGGTGGTACTTAGCTTTTAAGGTTAAGTTGGGCAGATGGCTGGTATTTCTTATTTGTTTTATTTAACTTAATCTGCTCTGAATCATAGCATGTGTTTGGGTTAGGCTTGGGGGGGGGCTGACAGGAGAGATAATGATGTGTTATGTTAGTTCCTCTGATATTTGTTCATATTTTTCTATGTTTTGTTTTTTAATCAAGCTTTGAAATACCAATCAAAGAAGGATCCATTCCTCTACCTATTATATAGCTTAGTGTATTAATACCATATCTGCAAGGAACGTGCAGTGATGTCTCTCAGTTTCTTAAGGGTAATAAAAAATTTTCCCACTGTATTTTACAAACAGTTGTATGCCAACAATGCAATAATAAATAAGTAGCAATCTTTTAAGAAAAGCGATAGGTCGAATTTCAATAGGCAGAAGCATTATTAATAAAGTAAGCAGGCACTCATCTGAATACTTAGGCCCTGTTTGGTTATATCTCACAATGCATAAAGTGGTAATAAAACTGAGAATTTAGCTAAAGTACTGTTAGCACTACAGGAATTTAAATCATTACTGCATGTGACTGTAACCAAGTAATCAATCTTAGACTTTATAGGAAAAACTGACTATTCCAAACCTTCTGAACCTGAGCAATAAGATATGAATGATTCAATCTCCACTAAACCCTAACAGAACATCTCAGAGAGTACTGGAATTCTGAGCAATGGAACAGTGAGCCTCAGAATAGCAAGGCTCGATCCATGAATGTGGGTGATATGGGCTAAGCCTGATATCACACTACCTCAGAATATTTCCCCAGCTCAGATTTATGGTAGTCTCAGTGTTAGTATAGTTAAGTTGCAGGGGTTAAGGACTTAACACCCCTCATGTCAGGGGAGGTGCACAAAATATATCCCCATGCAAAAATATTTCAATGGGTAAGTAGAAGGATTCAGCTTTTACTGCATTTTATTTTCTTTTTCAGACTTGCAGGACTCTGATATGGCTCTCAGTTTTGACAGGGATCCCAGCTTAGAATAATGTACATCAATTGCTATGAATTACCTTTCTATGCAAGTAAATAAATCATATCACTGTTAGTTTACACCACAAGCTTTTGGCATAGGTACATTCAGGTGGGTCTATATCTGATGACCAAATAGAACGTTCATCAAAATGGACATTAATCTTACATAGTCCATCGAAAGTTCCTTTATTTGAAAGGCCAAATGATCATACATAAGTTCATCAAATGATCATAATTGGCCATCATAAAGGGATTGGAACTAATATGTACTCATCAGTAATGTAGGGATAGGGAAATCTTCCTTTTCCCCACTGTAATGCGATCTTGGAGTCTCGGAGTTGGTATATACAATTAGCGGGGGGGGCACAGGATTCGGTGAACACAGGACCCTTATTATGTGCAGGCTGCTCCCCCACACCCAATGCTAACTTATAAAAAGTACATTAGTAAAGTTCTCATGATTCTCCATTTCATATTGTCATTACTTTTACGTTTTAATTAAATACAGCTTTATAAAGATGAAAAATTAATCTTTTGGTTTTATTAGCTTTAAGAAGACCAATATTTGGTCATTAATAGAATTACAAATAATATTTCAAGTTAGGAAATCCAAAGAAAAAAGTCCAGGAAGCCAAAAACATCTCAAGAACCATGTTTAATAAGAAATCCAATATAAAAATGTAAGTAAAAAATTTATGTAAACACATACACTAGCAATCACCACAGTTAAACACTTTCATCATTCCATTTTGTCCTCTACAGAACTGTGAATAAATTGACCTGAAGAACATTGACATACATGAATGAAGTCAACTAGTAAAAATATACCCCTCACCAGAGTCAATCATTAGTCAGTATTAACTTAAAGAAGAATACGTATGTATAAACACATTGTTAAATTGAAACGTTTTATACATAAAAATACCATTTTAAACCATAAAGGAGATAAAACTGCAACATGTAACTTAAAAAAGTAAATCAAATATTCTGCTCTTAACTTTAGTTGACTTGTAATAGAGATGTTATCGTTTAATCCCAGAGCACTCACAGCATCCAACTTAAGCTGCTACATCATCTTGCAATGAAGTAATTTATTGCTCCAGTCCCCAGGGTATACCCTCTATTGTATTTGTTCAAGAACTAAAAAAACTGAACTTCCTAAAAATCACACAAAAACTAGAGTACTTAGCCAAGGCACTCCTACTGTCTTTGTGTCTGATGCTATAGTCCTGCTGATAAATCCTCTTATTTAGCACATTCTGGGTCTTACCCAAATACAAGGCACTACAAACATCACAGGTAGCCAAATATATCACCTGCTCATACCAGCAATTGAATTTATCCCCTTTAAACATGCAATTAAGCCTCCTAAGCCAGGATTCATCAGGATCAATGTTAATAAAATGACATTGTCTACAATGCCCACATTTTGTAACAACTGGAAGTCCAAATTCTAGTTTATGAGGCATTTCCAGCAATTGTTTAATGTTCTTTTTGTTCCTAATTGTGAAAGTTGGCCCATCACAAAAATGTTTTCTAGTCATATCATCCTGTTGCAACAAAAAACAAATTTTCTTCAAAATCCCTTGGATATCTCGAGCATCTAAGGGGAAATGAAGAACTATATTAGTATGGAAGTTATTGTAAACATTTTCTTGGCTTGTAACATTTGTAATTCCATTAAGTATAATGAGGGCATATTTGTCTTTCCTGCCCACCCATACTACCTTATGCATCTCTGTAAGAAGAGATTGGGGATAATGTCTTCTAATTGCTCGAAATGTTCCAAACAGGCTACATCATCAGATGTCAACCTAGAAATTCGAATCAGTTGACGTTTTACTATTCTCTTCTTTTGATGAAAAGGGTGACAAGTCGAAAAAGAGGGAAATGCGTTACAAAACGTTGGCTTTCTATAAATCTGTGTAGCCAACTGACCTTGAAGCTGTTTAATTAACTCAATGTCAAGAAAGTTAATATGATCCTTATTAATGCATGTAATAAACTTAAGAAGCATTGTGCTGTTCTGCAGTTCCACAAAAAATGTATCAAATGCCTCTCTGGAGGTCTTCCAGATGATTAACAACTCATCAAGATAACAGAAGTATCTCAAGCACCCCATAAAACATGGAAGCTTAAACACACACTTCAACTTCCACCATAGAAGCACAGCATTTAGAATAGTGGAGCACATACCACCCTCATTGCCACTCCTAGGTGTTGCTTGAAGTACTCTCCTTTGAACATCACATAGTTGTTATGAAGTACAGTGGTCCTAAAGTCCATCACGAGCCTTGAGACAATATCAGATAATACTTTACCACTATTTCCCCAAACCATTGAAGTCCTTCTTCTTGGGGAATCACTGTATAAAGACTACAAATATCACAAGTAACAAAAAAATATTCACAATCCAAATCTATGTTTCTCAGTTTATTTAGAAAATCCAATGAGTCCCGGATAATATGATCAAATTAATTGAAAAGTGACTTCAGTTTAAAATCTGTAAACTTGGCCATTGCTTCTGTCACTGACCCACCAGCAGCAACTATAGGACATAAAGGAGGGTTGGTCTTGTTAGAATGAGTCTTAGGGATTCCAAAAATCTTAGAAATATTCAAAATATTCAGAAGCTCAACTCTTAAGAAATCATGTAACCCTTGGGAAATAGTGTCATACAGTAATAGTTCATCTAGAGCCACCTTGATAGCCCTGTAAGAAACATTAATTTCAATTAATGACACACACTATAAACATGGTCATCATATAGTAATTTCAAAAGAGGACTGGCATAATCTACACAGTCCATAATGACAAGGCCACCCCCCTTGTCAGACTTCATGCATCTATTTTTATTTTCCATCACAGCGAAAAGAGTATATTTCTCCTCTTTAGTCAAGTTATGAAACCTGTTATATATTTTACCACACAACAATGTGTGGATCTCCTTTTCACAGATTTTTTTGTAAAGACAAACTGCAGGGAGTAAAGTGGGGTTGGCAGTACTTTTCCTTTTAAGACTGTCAGGATCAAGATGTGACCCAAGGGATTGATCAAAAATTAGCAGAAAGTTCAACTTACTGGTAAACAGCTTTAAATCAATAAGTGTTTCTTCTATCCCAGCCCTACTGGCCAGTATAAAATTATATCCTTTCAGGAATACCTTGTGATGTTCTGGTCTAATAGTCAAGTCCATGAAGTTGTAGATATTGTAATAAAAAAGTGGTAATTGACATTCCACTAAAACCACCAGACAAGTCACTGTTACTGATAATCAACTCACCACACAACACCTCTGGTATCAGTTGGAAAACCCATCCCGGCTCTTCCAAAATGTTTGTTTTTTATGAGGGTCAGTCTGTTCTGACCTCTGATGGTTGTTGGTTGTTTTTTTTCACCAATCTCTACGATCTCTTTAATGGGACATGGCCTAAAGGGATGTCAGATGCCATTAAGTTACCCCCACATCCGTCCAAAGTAGGTGGATTTCCCTCAAACATAGGGTGTCTACCAGTCAATTCTCCAGGTAGAGTAGCATATACTGTGTTGTTCCTATAGTCCACATCATCCTTATTTAACTTTTTGTCCTTTCTGTTTTTGAAAGAAACCAATTTAGTGTCAATATTATGAAACACTTTATTAAAGTTTACCTGATGCTTAGAAAAATCCAAATCACTTGTAATGGAATCCACTAACTTATTAATGTCCTGGCACATACATCTCTAGTTTTCCTTAATGATTAGCCATATTACCTCCAGCCCTGTTCGATTAAAAAATGCAAGTAATTTTACATGAAATGGTGTATTGACCTCCACTCCTTGTGGATATTTCCAAACACAAAGTCCCTTAGGCACATGTGATCTCTTATAGCTTTCATTCAAAAAATAATTCTCCAATTGAAGGAACTTGAATTTGTATAAGTTTTTATCAAGTTCCAATAGTTGTTCTTTTAAACTAAGAAAATGTACTTCCGTAGACTGAACATAGGACCTTGGAGACAAAAATCAGTTCTGTTCAGCCAAGTGTTCATATGAGCAGCAGAAGAAAAGTCCTCATAAATTACGGAACCATTCTCTTCCATAACTTGTACATTGTTGTTACTACTACCACATCCAGCCAGAGTAGTTCTCTGCATGTTACTCCCACCCAATTCACTCTGAAATACTTGGTTAGAAAAAACATCATTTACTTTAATTAAAACTTGGGTGAGTTGCTGGATATCTAGTGTTAAGTTATCAGCTTCCGTGAAAGATAACTGGAGGTTATCCATGAACAGCTCCTAAGAAATAGGAGCTGACATATCCAGGATTGCTGAAAACCAACCAAAATTCAAAAACCCAAAAACAAGATGAGCACTGGAACTGGAAAATGCAAAGAAGAAAGTCTAGGAAGCCCAAAATGTCTCAAGAACCACATTTAATAATAAATCCAATATAAAAATGTAAGTAAAAAAATATATACATTAACATACACACTAGCAATCAACACAGTTAAGCTCTTTCGTCATTCTGTTTTGACCTCTTCAGAATTGTGAATAAACTGACCCAACCTACATTGAAATAAATGAATGAAATCATCTAGTAAAAACACACCCCTCACCAGAGCCAATCAGTTAGTATTAATTTAAAGACGAATACGTATGTTTAAACACATTGTTAAAACAAAACATTTTAAAAATAAAAAAAAATATTTTAAATCATAAATGAGATAAAACTGCAGCATATAACTTAAAAAAGTAAATCAAATATATTTTGCTCTTAACTTTAGTTCACTTATTGTTTAATCCTGGAGCACTTGCAGCGTCCAACCTAAGCTGCCACATCATCTCACGATATAGTAATTTATTGCTCCAGTTGCTGGAGTATACCCCAATTGTATTTGTTCAAGAACTAAAAACTGAACTTCCTAAAATCCACACAACTAGCATGCCTAGCCAAGATACTGCTACTATCTTTGTGTCTGATGCTATAGTTGTGCTGCTAAATCCTCTTATTAGCGCATTCTGAGTCTTACCCACATAGAAGGCACTACAAGCATCGCAGGTAGCCAAATATAGCACCTACTCAGACCAACAATAGAACTTACCCTTTAAACATACCATTAAGCCTCCTAAGCCAGGAATTTAAGAAATTTCTTGATGAGGAACCTACAAGAAATATCTATATCAGAAAACTGCAAGAAAGATCCAACAAAGCTAGAATCTTCACTGTGTAATACCATAAACATTCTGCAGTGGAGACCTATCCTTCTTGTACTCTTTATTAAATGGTTTGTCTGTGTGTCTTTTTACCCTTTGGTTTTGATGCTATTTGGGAAATGTTGCACTCACCCTAATGTTTATGCTCATCAGCTTATTTTTAAGCTCTGTGTTTCCAAAATACGGGCAAATGACCTATTTATGTTGTACTGACAAGCTCAATAAAGTGTTAAACATAGCATGTCTACACCTAGTGAGGTTTGGTAATAACCTGAATGCACCAGTAAAGACATGAAAAAGTAAAAAGTTATTGGCATTCAGAAGCCATGTAGCTGAAACACTGGTATTTCCTTAAGGGATCATTTGTATATACGGTGTGCACCTCTACTACAGGAGATTTAAGGTATTACACAATGAAGACTGTAGCTTGACTTTATCTTTCTTGTAGTTTTAACTAAATGGTTTGTTTATTTGAGCTATTTACCATTTGGTTTCTGTATCAGAAAAATAACATTTCCTTAAATACTATTACTGTTTTATAAAATTATTTTGCATTCATTTTAAGAAATAAAAGTTCTTCGAAATCAATTTGTCATTGCTATATAAATTATTGCTAAAAACCAAGAATCTCTCTTTTTATCCATATTTAAATGCCATACAGAAATAAATGAGTTTTATGGTCTCAAGTTGGGACAGTATCAACTCCATTTTGGAAGATATGTATATGAAAGTTTAGTCACATAACATGTTATTACCTGTTACAGAATTAGTTGTTGTTGGAAATGCAATAGTGAGATAAAAGTGGATTGAGGCAAGTGTGAACTTGTTGGAAATGTGAGGAGGCTATACAAAAATGTGTCCAGTCCTTCAAGGTAAGGAGTCTATATTAAGAAATCATTTGATATTATTTAATGCCCCAGTTCCTAAAAGAGTGAGTATTTCTCAAAGACCCCCACTATGGACTGTTTTGGTGTGTGAGAAATGATATTCCAGCACATTAAGCTGTAATCTGGCAAAAAGGTAACCAAATTCTGCAAAGTGTTCTATACTTTAAATTGCTGGAAGACTTCACGCATTCTTTCATATAATGTAAAGGCCAGCGCACCACACAAACCTCCTACTTCTATACACTAACTTTTAAATCACTAAACAACGGTCTCAGAATTAATACATATTTCCCATATTTGGATTTAAATCCTTGCTGTTCTGGGATGACACAGTTGTGATCACTGGACTTTCAATAGGCAACCCTAGTTTATTAATAACAGGGAAAACTACAGCAAAATTGGAATTGCCTGCTTCACCATCTTTTGTTGAAATTTTAAGGCTGATTGAATATGTATATAATGAGGCAGTGGATAAGATAATCATGAGATAAAAAGCAGGCAGAATTAGTTTTAAATGTTGATCAAAACTAAAAACTTCACCCATCTGATTGTTGCCTTCCTTAAGATACTACTGTTAATCGGCTGAGGGGTCTACCTTCCATGCCTGGCACCTATTGTCACCACAGCTATAGTGCTTATCTACTTCTGTACCATAGTGCAGAAACAATTTGACTCAAGAATTTCTCTAGAGCCCCCTTTGCTCTTGTTGTTCTAAGTAGAAAACAGAATACCAGTATTCGAAATAGGTATATTTCTACTTATTTAACACTGACTTATAAATTAGGAAGATGAATGTGTGCATACCATATTGCAAGGCAATTTCCTTATCTATCTTTAACTGAACTCATATATTTCAGGGGGAATGTGTAATAGAAGTATGATGTTATTATCAGAAAATCAAGGATGCATTTTAGGGTGATCTCATTTTAGACAGTAAAACATTTTTAATATAAAATGTTTTACTGTTGAGTATATCATGTATGAAGTATCACACTTAAAATATTACCATTTTTAGATGGCTGATGCTTGGGAAATATGTCAGATTTGAGTTACACTATCTTGTTTAGCATGGCAAATCTGGTCTGCTACACGTCTTCAGTCAGAAGACAATTTCCACTCACTCTAAAAGGTAAGTGTCGTAACTCCCACTAGCCTGGTTATAATTACTTAACCCTTCTAACCCCTGACCCTATTGAAATGTATAGTCCTAACTCTAAACCTAAAACTCTTTACCCATTTCCTAACCAGAGTACTCACTTTCTAATGCTAAAACTCTGTTCCTTCTCCCTAACCCTAAAGTCCTAGTTCACTCACTAAAACTAACACTCCAGTCCTCCCTCTGTAAACCTAAACATCCATTTGCTGCCACACCTTAAACTCTCATCCTGCTCCATAAACCTAAAACCCTATGCCCAAACTCCTATCCTGCTCCCTAATGCTAAAACTCCTTTCCCATCCCTATCCCTAAGCTCTCTTCTCACTCCTTAACCCTAAATCTCCCCTTCCTAAATTTCATTCCCAATCACTGTATCAGACTCTAATCTACATTGCAGTCTGTCCCATCCCATCCCCATGGATCCTGCACTGACCTTGCTTGACCTTTAGGTAAAGTACATCAGTTGCACTCTCACTGCACAGCTCTTTTACCTTGCCTGAACTCATATTTGAGTTCAAGTGTGAGCATCAGCTCATGCAAGCAAAATGATGCTTCAGTCCCTAGCTAAGAGACAGTGGTCTTCAAGTATCTGGGACTCAGGCACTTGTAGCAGACCCAGAAAAATTACATACAGTACATCAAATTTTAAACTTGCTGTCATTCTTTCTTTGCTACTGTTAAGCTCCATTCATAATTATGGTCTGCAACTTAGCTGGATGCATGGTACAAGCCATATAATTCTGACATGCATGATTTGTAACTGGACCCTGTGCATGTGAGCAACAATATACACAACTGCAACCCTGAGTTCAGGTATGCACTTCTTACGCCAATAAGGTTGCAAAGTGTAGTCATGCTTCACAAACCTGAAAATCAAATGCTAAATTGTGGAGTATGGGCCAGAATTTACAGGCAACCACACTATACATTACAAAAATTCCATAACCTAGCACCTGATAAGCAAGTAATGATGACATGTTGCTCAGCATAACAAAGACAGCAGAGCAATAATAACACCCTTGACTTGCACATTCTGCAGCCAAATATGTTGCAACTCTCTGTATGCTATACAGTGCACACAAGTACACTGCCTAAACCACACTTGGCCTATCCACTACAGAGTAACATGGCTGAGCTCCAGCCCCTGAGAGCAGTCTATCAAAAATATCTGCCCATTACCATAAATGGTAATTCGTTTTTTATGAATTGCTCTTGGCCATGACAGTAGAGGACTATTTACTGCAATGTTCTGTACTGGACAACAGCTCCTACCATGACTCAGACTATCAATATATGAATGTAAGCATTTACATGAATTAAAAAATTGTATTTGTGTAAGGAGTCCATTTACTGTTACTCTCTAGTAAACATTGTATGTTTAAATTTCATTCTACAGCAATATGGTTCATAACTTTAACTTATTTTAACAAATAACCACTTAAATCGTTCTGCTTAAACTTTAGACTAGAATAGTCTGGTAAAACGTTAAATTACACCAAGTAGCTCTGCTGTCATTTATCTTTTTTATTATCCAGCATCAAACTAAATTAAGTATCAGTTGTGATCCTGTAGATATCTGTAACCTGTATTTGCATATGAATGAATATAATGCCATGATCTAAATCAAATATTCCCAAACCTAGCATTAGCATTAGACCTCTTTGTAAACATCATACAAGGGGGAAACTACTTCTTAAAGTATAATACAATAAACATATTTCTGTGAATTACAGTAGGATTGCAAACATGGTTTGAATTAATCACGCTATACTGTCAGCATAAGAATGATCAGAAAAAATGACAGTTGTATTGCTGACACTGATGCACACAAAACACAATAATTTAGTATGTGCAGCTTTTTATAAAGATATTGTACCTGCATTTCATTAATACAATCCAAGTTTATGAGTCATACTGATGATATGACAATATAAGAAGCATAGTATGCACAACTATTTTATGTGAAGACACACTCTAATTATTGAAATGGGGGCTCATTTGGTTCACTTCAATCTGATATTAGAAGATATCATGTAGAATAATGGTTTTATCAGTTTACAAAAATTAACACATCCATCCAAGACCAGTCTGCTAATGCGTAGGAAATATAATTAGACATTCAGCAAGTCAAGTCAGCTCATAATATCTGAGAAAGATAACTGAAAGAGCAGGACAATGTTTGCAGAATGAAACTATTAAACTACAAAGCAACAATGGTTTCAGTCGCTTCCACTCAGCAAGGTACCAACTCACTGATAAGCACCCACACCTTTAGAACTTATATATACCAACTCTGAGGTTAGATTAGCATGTTGAAAATATTTATCCATTGTTGACCAGGTTAGTCCCTCTAGGCTAGTAGCTTCTTTTCAGGGTAGACCCAAGCTGATATTTATACTAGTAGGAGAAATTTGAGCAGGACATCAGGGAACTTCCCCTACTAGTCGAGTGGGACCCATTTTGAATGAGCACTTTCTGTTTCCATTCTAGGTGCAGAGGCAGCATGGAGAAACAGGGAGGCAGATGGAAAGAGAAGGAGATAATAGAGTGGTGAGAGAAATAAAGGAGAAAGCCAATACTGAGACCAGAGAATGCATGCAGGATTCTGAGTTTCAAAGAAATCTGCTTGATGGAGATGTCAGAAAATGACGGATGTATAATTACAACCCTCCAGTCAGGAAGGTTGCAGAATGGCTTACTTAAAGAAATTATAATAAAAAGTGAGCCAGAAAAAGAAGGAAACATTTCCTAGGGGGATATTATGGAGAAAATACAAAATAAAGATGCAGAAACAATCCTGAATAATAGTAGTGCGATAGAAAAGAAAACATAAGCAGAGAAAGTGAAATAAAGTAGAAAGGGAGTAGCAGAAAAGAAAAAGGCAGAAGAAAATGAAAAAAGGAAGTACATGGTAAGGAAAAAAGTAAAAAAGATAAAGAAATGGACAGGTATAAAATGTGAGACAATTTAATAGCTCCTTTGAGTGTAAAAGCACAAGAGGTAAGAGCATTTATTCTTATTAATTCCTATTTGTTCTAATTAACAATGAGACCGTTTGCGACATTATATTTGAGACTTTTGTCAATTGAAAATTTTCTTGGAGAATATGAAAAAAAGAAAGACTGTAAACTATAGAATCTTTATTTGATAAAAGCATTTAATAGGGAAACAAAAAAAAGAAAATTCATGTACAATTTCAAACAGAGGTGGAAAAAAAGACTGAAAGGACATTTGAAAACTTTATGAAAAGAAGTACTGTTGCAAACATTTTTGATAAAAGAGGTCTATGGACTGGCTCATGGTATTGTAATATTGTGTTTAAAATAGAAAGAGAAAAATATACGTATATCAACCATGATAAACGTGGGTGTCATAAAATACTGGGGACAACCCAAAACATGTTTTTTTCTTGTGGAAAAGAATGACATTTGTAAGTAACCTTGAAAAAGAACATGTTATATTTGTGTCCCAACAAATATAGTGGGGCGTGATACAAAAATGTGAATTGAAATGTTATAAATGAAACAAAATTGGACATTTATGGATAGACTGTAATGAAAATAGGACCAAGGAAAAAGAAAAAGAAAAAATGAACAAAGAGAAGAATTTTTAGCAGTAGTAGAAATAAAAGAAAATGAAATTAAAAAATAATGAATAGGACATAAAAGAAGGCTGTGAAGTAAGTGATGAAAACGACATACATTTGGTAATAGTAAAAGAAAAGAATGAATTTGATTGGTAAAAGTATAAGGACAGAAAAAGAAAATTTAAAGGGATAAATACAAAAGGAAACAGAATGGAAATTGATGATCAATATATACAGCTAATTGTTAGGGGTTGTTATAATGTTTAAGGTGTTTGACTCACAGACACAAGCTACAGTGTTTGATTTTCAACTTTGGGAGGGAAATCGGTTAGACTTATCATGGCCCTTTAAGACAGATACACCAGTAATTAACTATAATCTTATCAAACCATTAATCTAAGGAAAAGTGGAAATGAAAATGTTACAATGCTTTCCATAAATGTGACTAGTATTCAGAATATATTAAGAAGAATAGGGATTTTGGAGTGATGGAGATCTAAAAATATTAGAAGATACCAGATTTCTAACAAGTGAAGAAAGATTACAAACAGACAAACTAGGGAGAGGAAAGATAATCTGGAATTTGGGAAATGAGAGATGTTCTGGAATAGCCAAATTCTGTAGAAATATAGAAAAGACATTAGATGTAACTAGCAAAAATGAGAAAAATAACAATTGTAGATTTAAATGGAAAGAACAAGTATGTCAAATTATAATATTATATGCTTATACTAATTATAAAGAAAGGGAATGCTTACTTCATCAGGTTTTAGACTGTAGTGATAAATCATAAAAAGAAAGGAAATGGTATAAGAAAATTGTTAGAAGTTATAAGATCTGTGTTGTTAAAACTTTGGAACAAAAAGTTATGGATTTACAAAAGGTTTATGTATAGAACTGAAACGTATTATTTTAGAGTATCAGACGGTTTAGTTATAGGAGAAGAGGAGGTAGTTGAAACAGGAGTTTCTGATCATCTTACAGTATGACATGACTATAGATAAAAGAAAACAAGCCCTGGGATTCAATAAACTTCATGTAGGCTTCATGCAAAGCCTACACAGAGTTCACATGTTTGTGCAACAGTGAGCGGTATATAGCAATGCATATTAATTGTGTGTGGCATGTCTAAGCTAGTTTTCATGGCTGGCAACAGTGTTGTTGGCCAGGAAATTGTGTAAGTGAATGTGGATATCAATTCTGTGTAAAGCAGAGCACCTACGGGCTGCGGGTATGCACAGAATGCCACAGTGATCATCAGGACTTCAAAGATAGCTGTCAATCTGTTAGTACAGTGCATCTGCACTAAGGTCAGCATAATGAGGGGACAAATAACTAGAAATAGGGACATATCTAACATAGGTGCCACATAGAAATGTGTTAGAATGAAACTCTCTCAACCTCTTAGAGCAAGAAATTGGGACAAAAACATAAATAATGGGGGGGGGGGCAAAGGCCCAAAACTAGGGACAGGTTTTTAATATTGGTCTTCTAGACTTAACTAGATTGTGCAGCACCATGAACTTTCTGAAGAGATTGAAGTTTGAAATTCAAATGTCTGTCATCACTTTGTGACTTCAATCTGCAGTGACATGCCAATGATTTGCCAAAAAAATATGTTATGAGGAAAAGATCAAAAATATGAGATAAAAAGTGGACATTGTGCACAAATCAAGACAGTTGAGAGGTATGACATCAAATGTATGTCATATTGACTCACATCAGTTCTGAGATCATCCCAGTGATGTGGCAGAAAGCCATAAATTTGATAAGGAAAATATCTGGACATCCTGGGAATATCTGGACAGTTGAAAGGTATGAATGCGAAGCATATGGTCCAAACACAGTACAGGACAGTGTATCTACTGTGCGGAGTACTGTGATATCCCAATCCTGGCATTGTGTACTGAAGCTGTGTCAATGATGTTTAATGGGACATGGACTGCCATGTAAAATGAACACTCAGGGGAAGTGTGTGTATTGAATAGGGACATACATATGAATTGCAAGAATGAACACAAGGAAAGAGGACAGGTGAAACTACCTAATATACAGCAGTGGCGGGCATATTAGTGGAAGACGGTTGTAGAAGCAACACCAATCACATATCTATATGGTACAGTATGGATTGGCCTTTGCCTTACCAAGTTTGCTGATTCTTGCATATTGTGTGCAGTCACTGAGTCCACCAAAGATGTTAACATAGTACTGGAGGAGCAAACACAGACAATGAATGGGGACAAAGGTGCACAATCTACAAGTAAATGCAGAAATGTGTCTTTTTTATGTTGTCCATCTGAAAAGTGGAACTCCAGGTTAATCACAGCATTAACAATAGTCATGCTATGCTAACAGTCAGTGATGCCAGCATTAGGAGCACATGTAGAACATGTAGATAGCAGTCTGAACTTTGGCCACCAAGTGTCCACACTGGTATTAAAAGCCTATGTTGTGCACATCATATATCATGCCACCATATGCAGATCTTAGCATTGTATGACAGCACTGTAGTCAAACCTCATCACACCAGTAATAGAGTATAATGTTCTCTTTGGCATGTACCTCACCAGACATGTGCAGCAGCTGGAGAGACCACAGGGCTTTCTCAGCAAGATAACACAGGGCCTACAAACCATGCCATGATGTATGTGGATAGAGTTAAAGCCATGTCACTGTAATCTGTGTGGTATAGGACAAGGTGAAGTCTGCCTGGCCTCCAGGCTAGTGTCTGAACCTGCCTTGGTGGCAGTACTGCAGATCCAAAAATCTGATATAGCTGATGATGTCAGCAGTGTCTGAAGCATAAGTCTGACTTAGAGTGTGTCAGATAACACTTTATAGCTGATGACATCAGCAGTGTCTCTTGAGGAGAATATAACAATGTTCCACATGCTGTTGTAAAATGCTGTCTGTAACATCAAGCAAGAGTGCACACGCACACACACACACACACACACACACACACACACACACACACACACACACACACAGACACACACACACACGCACGTGTATGCACACATGCACACACACACACATACACACACACACACACACACACACAAAATTCAATGCAATGAGGGTAGAACCCCTACCTATCTAATACACAGACTACAGAACTGAGTAGTTTACACAAGTGCCACAGCACGAGTGTGTCAGACAACACTTTATAACTGATGACATCAGCAAGGTCTGTTAAGGAGAATATAACAGTGTCCCACATCTTGATGTAAAATGCTCTCTGTAATGTCAAGCCAGAGCTCATATGCAGACACACACACACACACACACACACACACACACACACACACACACACACACACACACACACGCACACACGCACACACGCACACACGCACACACACACACACACACACACACACACACAGACATGCACACACACACACACACACACACACACACACACACACACACACACACACACACACACCCTGTTAACTGAAATGAAAATAGAACCCCTACCTATCTAGCTACACAGACTACAACATTCAGTACTTTATGCAAGCACCATGACACAAATCTGACTTGGAGTGTGTCAGACATGTTATAGCTGATGACATCAGCAGTGGCTGTTGAGGAGAATATAACAGTCTCCCACATGTTGGTGTAAAATGCTCTGTGTAATGTCAAGCCAGAGCTCATGCACACACATGATCAACTGACTGCAGTGAGAACATAACCCCTATTTATCTAACTACATGGGCTATAGAACACAGTAATTTATGTAAGTGCCACAGCACAAGTCTGACTTTTACAAGACTGCAGGTAAACTTATAGTAGACATCAGCAGGCTATGTAGAGGACAAGATGGGTGGACTGCATGAAATAGATATGTAGCCATCTGCAAGAATAAAAAAACTGTCAATCTATGGTATTGGAGTAGTAACTGTGGCATGCCCACTTCTGCTTGCCTGTCTAGACACACGCACACAAGCCCAGCTGACTGCAGTGAGAATAGAACCCCTACTTATCCAAGTACACAGACTACAGAATACAGTACTTTACATAAGCACCAATGCACAAGTCTGTATCTTACAAGACTGCAGGTGAAATTATAATAAATGACATCAGCAGGCCATGTGGGAGCCAAAATGTTGGGAGGCCTGCATAGCCTCATAACTTCATATGTTCATAGAAGGTTACTAGCCTAATGGTCCTATGGTGTTTAGAAACCTAGCTTTGTAAAAAACACAAGTACCCTTATTGAGCATAGTTGGATGGTTGTTGTTAGTGAGAAATTTTGTAAGTAGCACCAACTGTCCATGTCCATGAGGGACATAGGTGCTACCCCAGAGATGACTTTGCAATCACCCAACCAGTAGTCAAGGTTGCGCTTGAACAGAGTCATTGAGTAGCACTGTTTCACATGCAGTAACACCTGTTATAGAGGAGTGTGTCATTGGAGGATATATCTTTCTCCCCAGCATATTCTGTGTATGTCACAGGCTAGGTTGAGAACACTGGGACAAGTTATTCTTGTCCCATTTGGTTTGCAGATGTCCAGCATTTCCAGTAGATCATGGTCTGAGACTGCTCTGTAGGGCATGCATAGGTCACCTCTTAGGAGCCTGCATGATACTGAGTACAATGACAGGTCTTTCAGCCTTTCCATGTATGTTATATTTGGAGGGCCTGGAGTCTCCCAGGCACAACCCTGTTTTTTCTCCAATTGCTGCAGGTGTCTGGTGAGGTACAGAGAGAAGGGAGCACTGCATTCAATTAGTGATCTTTTGAGGGTAGAGTACAGCAGAGGTATGACCACCCTGGTCTTGAATGTGATGCCCATATGCATGATTATGCAATGCAGAATGTACGTGTCACCACTATGGATACATAGTGATGAAAGTACAGATTGCTATCAACATGTGTTCCCAGGTCTCAGAACACTGTGTTTGAGCTTAAAGTGGTGCTATGTATATCATAACTAGCAGGAGTATTTCATTGCCAAAGGGGATAATGAGCCATTGTATGCTTTAAGGTTCAGTCCATGAGTCTGGAACCAATAATTTGTGTGTGGCAGCCCCTTCCGTAATATGTTACCATCATTGGGGGCCTCTATATTAGTTTGTTCAGTTACCAATCATCTGCAAATTTGGTAAACCACAGACCATCTACTGATGCCTATGTTTCAAAGAAATAGTTTTCAAACAGTTGAGGGCCCAGCACATAGGCATCAGTAGATGGTCTGATGCCTATGTTTCAAAGAAATAGTTTTCAAACAGTTGAGGGCCCAGCACATATCCTTGTAGTACTCTAATGGTAAGTGGCTAGTGGTGGAGGTGTAGTCCCCAACTTTGAGAGTGTGTATTATGTCAGTGAGTCAGTTGCCTATCCCTCTACTACTCTATGACTTAATTCCCACATCACAGATCTTCACTATAACACATGAATGGGGAATAGTGTCAAAGGGCATGGATAACTCAATCTAGGTGGTATGTCTTGTTATCCCTCATCCAGGTCTTTGAGGTTAGTATCCAAGATGTCCACAAGGTTGAATAAGCAAGATTTACCCTTAACAAAAACAAAATTGGTAGGGTCAAGTGTGTTGAAGGTCACCTGTGTCTCTATGGATATGGTCCATGCTGATTCTTTACACAGCCTTCCAGATAAGGCTTTTTAAGCATATGGATCAATATTTGTAGTTCTGCATGTTACCAGATTGATGTGCATTTCATAGCACACAACATTTGATATTACATTTTGTAGTGTGGTTGATATATGTGTAGAAAAAAAGTACTGAGACCCCAGGGCTGCAGTGCTTGGGAATGCCAGCACATGGCTGTATTGTAAATATGTGACATATTGTTAGAAAGAGTCCTCAGTTTGTAATGTTTTCACATGTAATTTCATATCATATATAGGAAATGAACAGTAAGCAGTAATACAGCATAATATGTACATTTCCATAGTGCAGTGAGCAGCAGATTTGTGCAAAGTGCCTATGCATGCAAAATACACGTTTGCACATAGCTAAGCAGTGCGCAAATGCAAGCCACATTGCTAAAATCTGGCAGTTAGTATTGAGTGTTTGAAATACACCTGCTGCTTAACTGAGTCTGTGGCAGCACATGTTAATGCATTGACTCATTCCTTTTTTGGGCTATATGGTACTGGATTTGAATACAGGTGTATGTAATACTTTAAAATACTTTTCTTTCCAGAGTGATAATGCCATGACATGAATTGTTTATACGAGATGTGTTGCTGTGTATTGGTATAGTGCAACAGTGTTAAGCAGTATACCACTCTCCTTTGGTGCATGATGCACACCTCTGCACAAACATGGAGCCCAAAAAGTGAAGGGATCCATTTCTTCTCCAGCAATCTATGTGTGGTGCATGTGATTCTATTTTTTGACCAGAATAAAGGTGTTAAAATGGGGTAGCTAGGAAAGTAGTGAAATGGAGAGCAAGCAGGGAGAAGAACAAAGGGAAAGTAGGACAGGAATGTGCAGAAGGTAGGTAGGAAAGATCCATAGCTATCCATTTCTTTAACAGTGTAAACTGAACATATGTGCAAAATATTAACTGAATTTGCACTGTCACTCCCAGAGAGAGGATGAACACAACACAATCATGTTGTATAGCCAATTGGGCCAAATGAAATGTGTCAAGACACGTGTGCAAACTGGAGAGCTATGTATGGGATGAATTTTTTTTTTTTTTTGCAGGAGAGGTGACAGACAAGAAAAACAAGACCCGAGACATGGGTGGTGATGGACAAAAAAGGTTGGGGGACATCATGACTGAGGTGAGGGTGAGGAGATCCCAAGCCCATGATCATCAAGCTGGGTGACAGTGAGAATCGAGTACTCACCCACCTGACTGTCATCACTGCCACCTCACTCCGCCACTGGCTGGAGTGCTTTACATATCCTTCTTCTCCTAATACTATGCAAAATGAGGGAGAGCAGCCTCTCCAGCTGGTGTAGGTGTGCATTAATGGTGCAGCGCACAAGCCTGGCAACTCAGTGTGGGTGGTAAAATCGCCAACTCTGCCACTGCTCCCAGAGGGTATCATTGGACCAGCCTCCAGGGCAGGACTACATGAGGGTGCAGGTAGTGCAGAGGTAGCAGAGGCAGGACTGCCAAATTGGTTCCCAGACATGCTGGGCATCAATGCTTGAGCCAGTGGGGGGTGGGGGGGGGCAGGCAAATCCTGTGAGACAGGCCTACCCCACTGTGCTGTGGAACATTTAGTGTTGTTGTACATATGGATGACATGGAAACATTTTGATAACACATACTAAAATTAAAAAAAAGAAAATAAAAAATAATGCAAAATAAAATAAAATACACATTTTTTACAATAAAATAAAATAAAAATAAAATATTCATATAATAAAATAAATGACACAAAAAATTATTTTTTATAAATAATATGAAAACATAAAAATAAAATAAAAATGAGAGATAAGGTTTGGGATGTAAGAAAAAGAGATAAGATTAGTCCCTTCATATGTGACATACAATGCATTAATGCAATTATTTGACTCTGTTATCCTAACTTTTACTTTTAAGACTATCATCTACTAACAGATGCATACTATACTACAGATTGCAGCAAGTAATCCTTGACATGTGCATATATTGCACATATGCGTATTCCAGTTATACAGATTACAGTTTATAGCAGGGCATTTGTGCCAGGGTCTATATTAGAACATCGAAGTTTCAAAACTTCGAATGTTCTAATATCGACCCCTATTCAGTGAAAGCTGAAAATATTGAAGCAACAGAAAACCAAATTTTTTCCTATGAAAAGAATTTGGTTGTCTGTTTCTGTTGCTTCGGTATTTTCAGCGCTGTGGTGGAAAGTTACGGGTCGGGTTCAGGTAAGTGTGCAATTGAGTGCGGGTTAGGTTAGTTAGGGTTAGAACATGGGTTAGGTATGTGTGCGATTGTGTGGACGTGAGGGTTAGAGTGGGTTAGGTGAGTTAGAGTTAGGGTGCGGGTTAGGTATGTGTGTGATTGTGTGGACGTGAAGGTTAGGGCAGGGTAGGTGAGTTAGGGTTGGGGCGCGGGTGAGGTGAGTGTGCGATAGTGACAGACCTTAGGGTTAGGGTTTGGGTTAAGATAAGTGGATAGTTAGTGGTGTATGTATACTTTAGTGTAGGGTTAGGTGTAAGATTTTAGGTGTATGTGTGCGGATTGCTGTTTGTTTGGTGTGCTTGTGTTGTGTGTATGTGTTTTGGAACAGCAAATTTTTTCCCTAGGAAAAACATTTGCTGTTCTGTATGTTCAATGTTTTCAGCTTTCTCTGAATAGGGGTCGATATTAGAATATTCGAAGTTTTGAAAATTTGATTTTCTAATATAGACCCTTTGTGCCACTGGTATAGAGGTTTTACTTTAATTTAAATATTATTGAAGAATTAACAGTATTGTATAGTTAGGAGGATCTAGGATATTTCACCGAAACTCAAATGACCGAACAGAAATCACTATAAGCACAAATCACCGAAAACACAATTCACTGAAACACATTTCATCGTAAGTTGTATATGGCATTGTCCCCACTGTACTACAACCCTGGAGTTAGTATATATAGTAGAGGGGGTTTAAGTATATATCATGTTTGGATAAGAGTAATATATTGCAATTGCAAGTATGCATGTATATAGTTCAAAACATTTAAAATATGTGGGGGGCTATGCCCCCCATACCCCTCGATATGTCCCCCACACCCCTCCTACTATATATACTAACTCCAGGGTCACACTACAATGGGGATAAGGCCATATACAAATTTCGGTGAAATGTGTTTCGGTGAATTGTGTTTTCGGTGAATTGAGCTTTCGGTGAAAAGTGCACACTAATTTGAGTTTCGGTGAAATGTGCTTTCGGTGAAATGTCCTAGATCCAATTAGGAAGTGTTGTATTTGAACACACAACCTCTGACTAAAGTCTAATATTGTACTCTTGGTTTGTGCTGCAGACTGTTGCATGCATACTTGCTTTCACAGGTGACATATGCATATTCAATTTGATACAACTCTATAAAATACCAAAAAAGCTATCTTTAACTTTTAATGCTACAATAACAGTACTCTTCTGCTGCATACATACCACATGCTTCTCTCACCCTCACCAATCTAGCCCCATGGATTTGGAAATTGCACTCATGAGTACAGACAGCTGTGGAAAAATCAGAACTGGACAAAACAGAAGACCATTATAAATACCAGTCTTGCCTATATTTAGCTTTCTAAGTGATACAAGTACTCTCTGTAGATGATACTTACACATGTGTGGGATGTCATCAGTCCTAAATTCCTCAATCCAATGATTGAGTGTATCCCTCTTCCTCCTCTGTAGGTCATTATAATGATGTCTACATTGCTCTCCAGTGAGCGGTATGCCTGTGGCACTGGCTACAGCCTAGGCTAAACTATCCAAAGCCTCAGACTTATATTGGGAGCCAAAATAGTCCCCCTGCAGAAGTCTTTGGCTGTGGTTCTTAACTAGGGGTCCAATAAAAATCCTGGACTCCTGGACATCCCATCTCTGTGTCCTAAGCCTGGCATCTTCCCCACAAATGCCCGCCAGGTCTGCCATGGATCTAGAGCAATGGAGCTTTCTTGCCAGTTCCAGTTATCACATTTAATGGAGTACTGACACTGTTTGAAACTGTTGTGCTCTGCTTGCCATCACTCAAATACATTGCTTGGCAGTGGGGACCACAAGCAATGCGTTTGCACGATGGTAGGTGGAGAACAGCAGTAAGGCATTACATAATTGCAATTAAAATTCCAAGGTTATTGGATGTACAGGTAGTTGTGTATGTGTATTAGGCAAATGTGAATGCCATGTCATTCCAGACAGCAGAATTATACTTACAGGAATATAGTACACAGTATACCCACAGGCATACATCTAATAATAAATGTGATAATACATAGATAAATAAATAAATAACACAATACTACTGTCTCAGACCTTATCATTTCCACTATCTCAGGTGTTATAAGTGAGAGTGACTATAATGGGAAATGGAACAATAGTAAAAGTAGAGAAAAACCAAAACAAGCAGCCAGCCAATATCCCTCAGCCTCGAACACAAAATGAATGTCCACGTATCAGCCTCGAACACAGTTTATTCATGAATTTATTTATGAATAAACTGTGTTCGAGGCTGATACGTGGACATTCATTTTGTGTTCGAGGCTGAGGGATATTGGCTGGCTGCTTGTTTTGGTTTTTCTTGGCGTATCTTTGGGCACTTTGTGTTTTGGTTTGTAACAATAGTAAAAGTGCATGAAATACCCTGTATTCAAAACCAGGATCATGTGTATGGCAGTCCTACACTTACACCTGTTGCCACAATAAGGTTCAAATAATACTTGTCTATCTTTCAGTTCATTGCTATAGACTGCAATGTCACAACAGTGAAAAAATAGTTACACACTCTGTACTAGAACCCAGGACCATCATTACTCCAGCCCTACACATAACCCCTGCTGCCACAAAACTAGTTACATGACATTCCCTATTTTAATAATCATTCTTGAGGTCTCTGTTAACTGCTGCTCAACACCATTTAGCAGGTTTATGCGATGCCCAGTAGCATTAATGAATATATCCAGTTTCTATTTTTGGCTTTCTGTGTCCTGTCTGGTTCCAAGGGGGTCCAGTTGTCCAGTTTGCACACTGCCACTCTTTGCACAAATGGGATAAGCATAGCCAAACCAGGCATTCATTTCCTCCATTCCTGTGATTGCTCTAAGGGCTGCATTGCACAAACACTGGTCCAAAAAAATAGATAAAAAACAAAGACAGAAAAGGAGAAAAAGAAAAGAGTCAAGTAGTTAAAATGAGGAAAATCAGTATATGGCATACACACAAGAAAATAATGGTTCACATCAGATATGTCTACATAGATGTGGATTTGAAGTCTCACTCCAATGCACCTTCAGAACACAGGATGGATGCCTTATATTTCTTCACCACACAAACAGCTTTTCAGCAAATAACTGAACTCAATCTGCACACAACCAACTTCAACAGCATCTACAGAGATATTAAAACCATACAAGTGTTATTTGTACATTTATTATTGTTGGATGTAGTGTACCTAGTGATCACACAACCAGTCATGATTATTGCTTGCAAATATACAGCTCTGTCTTGCATTTCTGTGTTTGTTAGCCATTCTTCCTTTATCTGACCAGTAATCTGAGACAGGCAGTGTGTAAGTGATTATATACCACTGGGCTTAAAATATGTGATGATATTTAATGGAAATAATAACATATGCAGTTGCCAACAAATGAAGGGCAGGTTGGATATTAAAGAACACAACCTGTGAATTGTGTGCTGCTTACTTACATTTCCAGCCTTACATCTAACACTTTGTAGATCTAACCTGACACACCCAGTGGAAGTAAGACAGCCTGCAGTGCTGTTGTGATTTCCTTCTCCTAACCACTAATCATTTACAGTTGCAATCCATTAAATCCAAACACTGAGAGAGTGCCTGCACTATGCTTACATCTCCAACACAGATCCAGTTATTTGGAATTCAGCAATTCTAATGAGTTTGCACCTCATTTGCATCTTCACTATGCTAACAGCCTTGAATCTACACGAACCATGTAGCTAGGCAAACTGATGGTGAGTAGACTTGTTTATGATAGGAAGACTGCACATATGCTATTTATTTACTACATATGCAGGATATATCTGTACAGAGGAGTATTGAACTTCAGAAGGTATGCTTCCATTTTGACAGCTACATACTGCATATGTTGGCATGTATTTAAGAAAAATCTGAAGCAAAGGCTTTTGCACTTTGATCTGTATGTATTACTTAGAAGTAAACAGATTGCATGAGCTTGCTTGTCAAGCCATTTCAGTGGTACACGTGATTTCCAATGCATGAAAATGGAATGCCGTGTGATAATATGTACAAATGTTTCAGGGGAAGTTCATTTGATAGCACTTTTAGCATTTCTGAGATGGTTTGTTAGCAAAATGTGTCATTTTCCTGCTCTTTTGGGGGAGCAAAGGTGAGTTACTGTTATGGCACAAACATGGATAGACTGTTTTTTTTGTGGGGGAAGGAACAAAGGTGAAGTACTGTTATGGCACAAACAATTATATTTTTCTCTTGTTACTCTGCTTATTTTTCATCCTGCCTGTTGTTCATATTTTACATATGTAGACTGTTGTATGCTTCTCCAGGGGCTAATATTGAGTGGCTACCTTTGCTGTTTTATCTGGAAACAATTATTTTGTAGTTATGTGACACCTAGGAGTATGCCACTCAGACATCTCAATGCTCAGAGAACACTTTTCACCAAAGCTGAGAACCAGCTAATAGTGGATGCCTTTATGCAACATGGTGCTTTTTTTTTTTGAAAGGGAATGGAGAGATATAGCACATAAGATGCAAATTTGGCAACAGATAGTTGATGAACTGAATGCTGTGGGTGGCCACAGTGGAACATATGAGCAGGTGCACCACAGGGCCACTAACATGATCACATCTGCATGGATGACAGCAGCTGCAGTGGGCCATGACCAGATGGTTACTGGGGGAGGGCCTGCTAGGGAACCCACCACTAACACCCAATGAAGAATTCCTGGCCAATATCAGGGATCCAAACAGCTCCCAGAAGAGTGCAGTACAGCATGTGCTGCATTTCAGAGCAACAGTTTCAGAGACAGCAAACAAATCCCAGGAGGAGCTTCCAGGTAGGATTTGGTATCTCAACAATTGAATAACATTGTATAGTAAAACAAATGAAATCACTAAGTTACCTCTGTGACAGATGTCTTTTTCTGTGGGGATTGAAGATCGCTACAGTTACTAGCTTAGGTTGGAGTTGTCAGCCACATTCTTGATTAAAGTATTGCTAATGAACATATAAAGGGGTAAAATTATTACTCCTTGTGTTACTGTAAATTGTGATGATGTTGCCCTTACCTCTTGCTTAACTTCTTCCAGGACCATCTGGATTACAGAGGAGTATTTCTTCTGCAGATGGTAAGTCAAACATTTTATGTCAGTTGTTGTGTCTTTCGGCTTTTCCCAGTTAGGGGTCACCACAGCAGAACTCTGGTCCGCTAATGATTGGCAGTTGATTTTTACATGCCGAGTTGCCAGCCCTGATGCACAACCTTCAACGAAGGTATGCCCATTCACACATGTCTCCAGGCAGAAGACTCTCTAGCTGAGAATCGAACCGGACAGCGTCTTACTGTGAGGCGACAATGCTACCGCAGCACCACCACCACGGATAAACATTTTATGTCAGTACTGCTGAGCAATTTAAATAAATATATTAGTGTGTGCTGTTGATGTCAGGCCTGTTGTGTCTATTGCAGTACTGAATTAGATCATGTTCTGTTAAAAATAAAGAAATTACAAATGGATAACAATTACTTTTTGGAATGCATAAAGAACAACATAGTTCCAAAGGGTTTACGTGTATGGCGATTCCTTACTGGTCTTACAGCCAAATTCATCCTTGCATATTGATTTAATTAAACATTTTGATAAGTTTGGTATGGATTACATGAATTTAGTCATCAGTGACAACAAGAAGACAATTGAATGTTTATCAAAGAAAGCTAATGTACTTGATTCAGCAGTAAAAAATGACTTAGCTTTTTCCAACAATGATTTTGATTATCAACGTATATTTACATCTATTGATGAAAAAATGAAGTTAATTAAAGACAGGAAGCTTAAAAAACTAGATAGAGACATAAATGCTTATGGACAGGGCACAGCTTACCCCCCACCCCCTACATCTTAACAGTGGGATTTCAAGTTGATGTCTCATGATGCTAGAAATGAGACAAACAGTAATCCCAGTACGAGTATGGAGCACGTTGAAATTGAAGAAAATGATGATTTTTTTAGAAACAGATTCTTTTCCTCCACTTCAGATGTCGGAAAGGTTACAGCAACGTCAGCAAACAGTGCAACAACAAAATCAAAGGAGAAATTTGGGACCACAGAACCAATTTTATACTCGGGGGACTTTTTCAAGGGGAAGGAACAACTATCACAGAGGCCAGTGGAGAGGCCACTAGTGTGTGCAACACCTGTACCAAGTTGCCCTGACATTTATACAAACAACACTAAAGACTTTATAGTATATAATTATTCTGATTATGTCTTTGATAATTGTATTTGTGACTTGTTGTCACGAGGACAAACATTCATTCCAAACAAAAATATGAGTATTGTGCACTCCATAATTGACCTTAAAGTTTTTGTTCAGAAATTAAATTTAAGTTTGTTATTTCAAAATACAGAACAGGTAATGAAACCATATTACATTTCTAGTTCATACAACGCTCCATTGCATCCCACTTTGGAAATTTTTGAAAAATTGTGTGAACTAGATTTTAGTGCACTTGACTCTTCAGGAACAAAAAATAAGAAATATAACTTAACTAAAGAGGAGAATGAGATGTTAAAGACACTAATGGAAACAAAAAGTGTTAGACTTATAAAGCCAGACAAAGGAGGGGGTATGACAATATTTAACACCCATGATTATAACATCAAAATAGAAGCCATATTAAATAGTAATACATATAAAAGGAGCTCCATTAATGAAATAAATGGAGCTTATAGACGCATTCGAGGGATCCTTCATGATTTGTTTATTGAAGGGGATATAAATATTGATGAATTTAATTATATGAACGTTAGTCATCCAAGGACTCCAGCTATGTTTGGAGTCCCAAAAATTCATAAAGATGTAAACACACCCCCTTTCAGACCCATTGTGGACGCACAGGGTTCCATCACCAATCCAATAGCAAAATTTATTGATAACAAATTGAAATCATATATACATGCAGAAAATTACTTATTAAAAGATTCTTGGGATTTTTTGTCCACAACAGGGTCTGTAACATACAATGAAAAGGATATCTTCCTAACTATAGACATCAAAGACTTATATTCCGTCATTCCACACCAGCAAGGAATGGATTGGGTAAATTTATATTTGATGGAAAAGGGTTTAATTCAGAACAGCATTAATTTATTTGACCAATTAATAGATATTATTTAAAAAAATAATTTTATACTCTTCAATAATAATATCTATTTACAAAATGAAGGTGTAGCTATGGGGTCTCTATGTGGAGGCCCCTATGCAAATACAGTAATGTGTGTATGGGAAAAGAAATTTATTTTTAATTCCCCATTTTTTACTCATTCTTAGACTTACTTACATTTTTTAGATGATATATTTATTTTATGGAACGGAAATGAAGAAGGGATAGATGATTTTTTTAATTATATTAATTTAACTACTTCCTTTTTAAATTTTACAGCTACATTTAATAATAATTCAATAGCTTATTTAGATGTCTTTCTAGAAAAAGACTACAACAACAAGAGATATACATCAAAAATATTTCGAAAAAAGACCTATAGCAATAGTTTTTTGCATTTTGATAGTTGCATCCTTATGCTCAAAAAAGAGCAGTTCTAAAAGGTCAATTTGTTAGAGCAGCAAGAATGATTAGTAAGAGGGATGATTTCATATCTGAATGTCTGAATCTATGTGGAATGTTCAAAAACAGAGGGTATCCTAATAGATTGATAAATGATGTTATGGTAGAAATAATAACTAAACATGACAATTCATATTTTAAACCTCTATTGAATCAAATGAACAATACAATTACAGATTCTATAGAGGCTAGTAATATGGAAGATATGAATATACAATTGAACACCTCTGACTCAATTAATTCTATGTACAATGTTATTAACATTCAAACTACTAGTGAAGTAAAAAACTTCACTAGAAGTTTCTTTACTACCTTTAATTCTGACAGTGGTTCCATTAATAAGATACTTACAAAAAATTGGCAACTTTTAATAGCTGATCCATTTTTACACCAGCATTTTAATTATAATCCATCAATAGTGTATAAAAAGGGTATGAATCTGAAAAAATGTGTGGAAAACACACATAATACAAAACAATGGAGAATGTATAAATGTGGTAGGTGTAAATATTGCAGTTATGTGTTTGAAACCACTGAATTAATAATTAATGGCACAAAGATTCGAATAAAGGATAGATAGATAGATAGATAGATTAGTACTAAGCTAACTGCCCTTGTGAGCCATTTTAAGCTTAGCCAATTATCCCTTGTGAGACTCAAACCCTGCACCTTGTGTTTGTAAGGCAAACACTTTAACCATTAGGCCACCCTCCCACCCAAAAAGATAATTGTACTAGTGAAAAGATAGTATATTGTGCCCTATGTTGTACATGTACGGCATTCTACGTAGGTAAAACGGAAAGGAAATTGAAAGATCGTATGGGAGAACACATTAGAGCTATACGTGATCGTAATGAAATGAATGCTTTGGCTAGACATGTTATTACTCATGCATCCCATTCTTTTAAATTTGTTGTTCTAGATGCTTTAAACTTGGATGCCAGGGGTGGTGCATGGCAACCACTATTAGAAAAACTAGAATTAGAATGGCAAATAAAACTTAATGCACACAATTGGCCAGGATTGAACAATGCCATTTTTATTGCTAGTATTTTAAAATTAAAATCTCTTGCGAGATAATTAGTTTACAGGTCATCTTTTTGGACACATCCACTTATTATATACATAAATATATATATATATATATATATATATATATATATATATATATATATATATATATACATATATATATATATATATATACATATATATATATATATATATATATATATATATATATATCAAGTTTAGATTTCGTTAAGTTTAAGTTTACTAACAATACACACATTACACATAATATTTAATTATTACACCCTCATTTTGGTTGTTTAAAAGGTTCCCTTTCATAAAATAAAATAAAATACATTTTAAGAAAATAAAATATATTTTTAAAACATCCCCTTTCTTTTCAATATACCCCCTTAAACACATTTTACTAATTTTCTTTTTAATACACCCCCTTAAACACACTTTTACTAGTTTATTTATAAGGTTGGTTTGCCATCTGGCTACATCGCACTAATTTTGGAATTGCTATCTTTATAGGAATGAATACGATACAAGGTTTCTTATTTTATAGTCACCATTACATGTGAATAATTATATGTAGGGTTGACGATACTTACTTGTTGACAAAAGGTCTGATCAAGATGCACGTGTAACGAGACTATTTAGGCATCGAGTTTGTTGTAGGTTTTTGGTGAAAAGTAATTCAATGTTATTTAAAATTCCTATTTAACACAATTTAATTTTTAAAGTTTTTACTATATTAATATGTACATAGGTAGTTTTACATGATTCATTTTTTGATGATTTTATGTATGGTTTGAGGGTTGTTTTTATTGACAGAAGCGACAGTGTATTATGTGTTGATAGACGTTAACAGTTGATCTATAAAATGCTATGTTTATTTGGTTATTGTTATACTATTTAGGATACATTGTTTCTTTAAGGTTCCACAGTTAAAGAATGGATTACCTCACTAAATTGGAGTATTTAACCAACAGGAAGTGATGTTTTGCCTGTTTGAAAAAGTTTGGCAACCGCCAAACGAAAGCACTTACCTTAATTGACCTCACTTGGATATTTGCTTTTGTTTGTATTATTTTAATTTATTCGAAGTAAAGGGAATTATTTTTCAGCCAGTCTGTGCTTTTTTCGTACACTTGGTCTATTGCAGTACTGTCTGTAATAGTGGCAGCACTGTTACTTTGTTAGCATATATTGGACTATATAGTATATGTATTAATTTTTACCTCTGTTTGTTGCTTCTTATCACAGGTGATCATGACAGTGAGAGTGTGGGCTGTCTGCCAGCTGATGTCACTGTAATAGCAGACTGATGATGTAGGTAAGCCTAGGGGGTGCAGAGGTTGAATCTGACACTGAGGATGACATACAGCCATCTCCTGCAATTCCATCGGACACAGCCAATAGGCCTATACCTACCCATTCCAGTGAGCCCTCAGAAATTGGACAGATGGAGGGCGAGGGCATTGATCAGGGAAGTGTGGCTACTGAGGATTCCATGCCTGTTGACTCTGGCTGTAGCCAAAGTGGGGGTGGGGTGCCACCTTGTGCAGGTGCCTTTTCCCATGCCACTCAAAGTATATTTAGGGCCATCATGGAGGCACAGGAAGGTTCCATAGGTGCTGCAGCAAAATGCTCAGGGTTGTAGATGTGGCACAGTCTAATATGCATGACTGTCTCCACCGTGTTGATGATTCAGTGGACTGGATGAATAAAACGTTGGAATGAGGGGTGTCTGTCATGGAATGAGTATTGTCTGTGATGGAACATCTGCTGGGAGGGGAACGGTGTCCTCATGGCTGCAGGTCAACCACATCATCTGTTGCCATCCAACATGCCTGTGCCCAATCATGCTCCCATAGTGGCAGCACTTTCACTGCTCCATCAGTCAGTGTGCTGCCCACACCCAGATGTGGCAAGCCATGGGGTGATGGTCCTTGGTGTCCCCGTGAAGGGAGCTCATCCAGCAGACATCAGTCACATTCAGGTAGTAGTATTACATCTGACCGTGGGCATGGATGTGCCAGTGCAACTCCTAGCAGACCCAGTTCTCACAGTCGGGGATAACAACAATGAACTGCCATTTTCTACCATGCACGGCTCACACCTGTCTGACATACTAAGATATATAGCCTGCATAGAGCTTGGCTGTGTTCATGCAGACACTCACACACCAGTTTCACCTGGAGGAGCCTTACAGACACATACGCAAAACAGTTACTCATTTTGTCTGCCTGCTTCTCTTTCTTACTCACACACTCTCCTCACCAACCTTTTATGTCAGCCTAGGCTTCCTGCTCCCTATACAACACCCTGTACAGGTGATGATAACTGTGCTATTTCCCTGTTTTCTATCTTTTGGATTCATTGATACATAAACTTTGTGTCTGATGCTCAGGGTGCTTAGCTAACTTAGTGCTTAGTATATCTCCATTAGTGATGTTGAACTGGCAATTATACCTCTGACTTATATTGGGCTTTGAAAGTTAGACAGCTGATAACATCACAATTTCCCAAATTTATAATGAATGATCTTGTGAGGGTTGTGAAGTCAGAAACTTCAACGTGTATCATTATTTTCTAACTTTTCCCTTTAATAATTTTCCAGTATAAACACATGGTGCTAAACAGAGGGCATGCAATGATCATCAGCACTTTTGAGAAGTATGACTGAGTGAATGTTTGATGCCTGAGGCCTACTACTTGATAAGGGATACATATAAGTCAAATACGTTTCTGCTGTCACATGTTATGGTAATTTCTGTACAAATCTCCCACATTTTATTTGCTTACTGGACCAAGTAATGAAATACAGAGATATGTCATGCATTCATACTATTAAGCAATACACTCCAGGTTCAGGACTTACTTTTTAAATGCAGCAGTTGCCACAGTTTTATTTCAGGGCTGACTCTGTCTGATGCAAGCAGTACATAGCCAATACATGGGGAGATAAAGGTTGTGAGAGCTGCCTGGCATCAATGTTACTATATATATATATATATATATATATGTGAGTAGAAGGAAGGTTTTAGGCCCCTATGTGGTGAGTGAGTGAGTGAGTGTGCTATACGCTGTCTATTAGCTAATGCAAGGGCATACTTAGCATGCCTACATCTGCCTACACCTACAGCAGCTGGTGGTTCCCCCTCCGACTCCTCATCTGCCTATGGCTGTGGTGACCTTGGCATTGGTAATGAGATGTGTGCCCCTTCCCTTTGCTGATCCTGCTGAAGTTGTTTCCTCAGAATTATGTTATGTAGCATGGCACATCTTGTGAATATTTTTGTACATGTCCATGGATTGTACTGCAGTGCTTCCCCAGATGAATCTAGACACTGGAACTGTGACTTAATCAGCTCAAATATACACTCTATGATATATCTGGTTTGAGTATGGGCCTCATTATGGTGTTCTCCCATAGGTGTGTGTACATTTCTGACAGGTGTCATCAGCCACTGTTCCAGTGCATAGCCTGCATCCCCCAATAAATGACCCTGTGGGATATCCCCCCCAGCAAACATCTGGTACTGTTGGAAGGTGTGCCAGATATGTGAGTCATGCTAACTGCCAAGGTTGCCAGCACACATATTCAAGATAGAATGTGGTAGCCCTTTCTATGTAGCACCTACCCTGTTCCCTGGGTGGTGCTTTCATTTCTATATATGTGCAATCTATGGCACCCTGTACTTCAGGGTAGTGTGCTACATAGTAGAACTCTCCTCAGATGTAGGGGGAAATATATGTGGTCACTGGAATGCTGGAGCATAGCATACAGGAATTGGTGGAGGATCCTGGATGCTGATGCCTGTGACACCCCCAGCATGTCCGCTGTTCATCTCTGAAAGGTACCTGCAGCTAAGATTAAGGGCCACACATACCTTTTTTTCTCCACTGGGATGGGTTCCCCTTGGTTGGCTCTAGCTCTGAGTTGAGAACTGCAGTGGTCGCAGACTTCCTGTAGTGTGTCCCTTTCCAGCCTGTAGGCTCTACAATTTCCACATCATGTAGTTTGTGAAAAGTTAAACAGGGCCTGAAAACTCTTCTCCTTCTCAGCCTAGGCCTATTGGAAGTAGCAGCAGCAGCATTGGCTTCAGCCTGTAGCACATACAAATGAAGTAAAGCAGCAGCAGCCCCTAACATTCTGTCTGTGCAGATTCCTTTCCATGGCTGTATTTCAAAAGTTTGGGAATCCACAGGAAAAAACAGCACAGAGTCTACACAGATGCTTTATAGCTTGCTGAATAGCTCCATTATGTTGGATTGGTTGATTAGCATGCAATTCAGCTGCTTATGCTCTAATTAACATACCACAATGTTCACCTTGCTTGTGCAGGAGTGCATGCCTATACATGGCACTTACTGAATCTAAATTTCATTACTACCATGTGCACGTCACACTGCAATGCTCACACCGTAGAAAATGACTGTGTTTGGTTTAACGAATCCCCCTGAAGGACTATATAAAGGAAGGCAAAGGAATACAAAGGATAATTGAGATAGCATGGAATGAACAAGGAAAGAAATTAGTAATACAGTTATGGAAAGATCATATTACTCTGAGAACATTTTATAAAAATTGGCCTGAATGGTGGATGATATTTAAGGAAAAATATAAAAAAAATTTGTTTTTTTACAACAGAAATATGATGTGAGAAAAGTAGAGAAAGAAAAATATGAAAGAACATATGATGATACATTGGAAGATTTAGAACAAAATAATAGAAGGCACTTTGACAAAGAAAAATAATTATATGAAAGAAATTAAGAAAAATAGAATAATTATTATATAAGCAAAGATATTTTATACAAGGAAAAAGAGAAGAAGTATCGAGTTACTTAAGCAGATTAGTAAAGGAAGATGGTAGTATAATGAGATAAATAAAAATGTAAAAGAAGAAATAGAAAGAACTCAGGAAAATATTATGAACAGTATAGTACAATATGTACAGGAAATATTAAAAAAAAGATTGTACTGAAAACACATGGAATGTAAAAAAAAGTTATTAGTAAAAGAGACTAAGGAGCTGGAAACAGATTTCTTTATATGAGCTAGATAAAGTATTAGGACAAGTAAATATAGATTAGCTGTAGGATCAGATGCAATAGAGTATGAAATGTATACTAATTTAAGGGAGTGGTAAAAAATATTTTTTTAAAGATTTTGAATTAATGGTTAAATTAACGTTTTATGTATGAAGAATTATGTAGTGGAATACTTAAATTCATATGGAAGAAAGAAGATAGAAGGCAATTAAAAAACTGGAGACCAGCAGTACTAAATAATAATGATTATAAGATTTTATGAAAATAGTATGAAACAGATTTGAAACAAAATGGAAAATATTAAAATATTCCCCTAAAATGGGGAAGGGTTGTCAAGAATTATTAATGATAATTAGAGAAATTGGGGACAATATTATGAATAGAAAAAATAAGTGAAAATCATGATGGGAAATATTAATAAGGCATTTGATATAACCGGACATGAAATTTTATGGGTAATAATACAATAATATAATATAAGTGAGAAAGTTAGGAAATTATGCTTGCCAGTGTACAGTGATAATAAAGTAAAATACTTGTAAATGGCTGGTTAAGCCAAGAGGCACATAAGAAGAGTGGTGTAAGACAAGGATGCACAATGAGTTGCATACTCTTTGCATTAGTTATACATTTAATAGTATTTGAAATAAATTACAAAATGAATGCTGCGGTATACATAATACCCGAAGGATTAAAAATTCTAGTTCTGTTGACATATGTAGATGACATTATAATAATTTCAAAAAACAATTTGGATAAAAGAAGTAATTTGCACAAATGAGTGTCTAGAGGTGAAAGGGATGGCTTTAAATAAAGAAAAAAGTAAAGGTTTAGGTGATGTAGTACAGATAAGCCCCGGGATTCATGAACCTTGCGCCAGGCGCACGCATAGCGTAGGCGTCACAACGCCAAAAATGTCCGCCGAGCGATTCAGGTACGATCCAATTCCACGTGCACTACCGGCGTGCACCGGATCTACAACGCCTCGGCGTAGGTATGCTAAACACCCCATGTGCGGTGTTGCACCATGCAAATGAAGGCATATAGCGATCCACGAAGTGGCGCAGGCGTAGCATAAGGCCACGGCAATGTAAACCAAAAAAAAACGGTTTACATTTTCCCAAACATAACATAGGAGTAACGGAAGACTGTCAGCCTCAGGTATCACACTGTTACCATATGCCAATGGCGAAATACACAGAGAATGTCAAAAGAAAACATGCACAACATGTAAATAATAACATAAATGGTATGTCCACAGAAACTCACAGCAGAACCCCAGGACATGTTTGCGGAAGGTGCAAAACAATGAAATAATATGACAATGTTATAAAACAGCAGCGTAATACACATCAGCTTCACAGCCATAATACACCATGGTATGCATGGAAAGCCACAACTGCGGTGCAAGGGTTGCCAAGGACTCGCGGCAGTGTTTGGCATGGTAACTATGAATTAGTAGTCAATGCCATGCAAATGAGGCAGATAATACTGAATCGCAAAACCCCCGCCGGCGTAAGGCTGTACCAAACGGCTCAGCGGTAATACACCGAGGAGTGGCTCAGAGGGAATACATGTCACCTGCAGAGGGGTGTACCACTGTAGGAGGAAGCACATTGGAGCTCAGCAAACCTGGGCTGTACATTGCACATCACAGCTGCAGGACCGGCGTGTGGGGAAATAGTTGAGCTGAGAGCACACAATGCGCGCAGAGGTGCATGTGCACGAGGATGACTACGTTCCCTTAACCCAGTCATGTGACACTCGCCCCGCAAACAACATCAGAAACAGGAAGGTGATGTTGAGAATATGAGGAAATGCGGAAGAAGTGTAATTGGAGTAATAATGAGCAATCAACACTAATCAACCCACGAAGGCCAATCGGCAGCAGCTGACAACTCTGCATGCAGAAACCTGCAAAATGGGATAGGGGAGGCATATGAATGCAAAGAAAGTAGGGGAGGTAGCAGATTGCAAAGAGTGAAGACCTGACACAGCAGAGCCAAGCAGACAGGCAGCACAACGGCGGCGGCACACAAAACGCACGATATGCCATGTCCCAGAAACTACACATGACAGGGCTCTGCAGGATGCATGCCAGGAAATAGTAGGTGCAACGTGCAGAAATAGTAAGGGAAGGTCGAAAGGTAATCCATTGCAGGCAAGAGTAATGCAACACCAAAGGCAACAGCGTTGCAGTGCCAACAGTAAAACACGGAAGATAATCCCCAGATACGGCCGTACAGACACACCCTATGACATCACCGGGTGCACAGCACAATAGTATAAAGTGTGAATGCACACAACACACAGCCGTGTATTCCCAAACGCCGCACCATAGGTGTAAACACACGGGGAACTTTTAAAATGTACATGTTGGGTGCTGCCGTGGCCGTGATCCATCAGCATGTGTTAGAGACAGACGGTGTTGTGGAGGAGGGTGCCGACAACTACCGTAGGCCTCAGAGGAGAAGGAGAGTGCTCAGACCAAGGGTAACCTACCAGGGGCTACAAGACCTGGAGATAGTAGAGCGTTATAGGGTGGATAGGGACACATTACAGCAAATAGTGGAGCTGTGCCGGCCACGCCTGAGAACAAGAAACAACAGAGGGGAGCCCATCCCAGTGGACACAAAGGTATGTGTAAGCTTGTGAATACTGGCCACAGGTACCTTTCAAAGGCCAACTGGGGATATAATGGGCATCTTACAGGCATCAGAATCCAAGGTACTACACCAGTTTCTGGATGCCATGTTACCACATGCCAATGAGCATATATACTTCCCCAGATCTCAGGAGGATTTGGCTAGCAATATGTGCCACTTCCACCGTGTGGCACAATACCCGGAGCTACTGGGTGCGATAGACTGTACGCACATACAAATCAAGTCACCACCTGGGGAGCAGGGTAGACACTACATAAATCGCAAGGGATTCCCCTCCATCAATTGCCAGGTTGTGTGCAATGCTCAGGGCATTATCATGGATGTGTGTGCTGGCAGCCCCGGAAGCTACCACAACTCCCATATCTGGCATGCCTCACAGCTGTACCAGGTATTCGCCAGGGGGGACATCCCACAAGGCCACCTTGTGGGGGATGCTGGCTATGCACTGGAGCCATGGATGATGACTCCCATCAGAAATGCACACACACACATGCAAGAACGCCATAATGAGGCACACGCACAAACCAGAATAATCATAGAGCGTGTGTTTGGGATGCTGAAATCACGGTTCCGGTGCTTGGATACATCCGGTGGAGCCTTGCAGTACTCTCCAGGCACATGTGCCCACATATTCATAGTATGTGCCATGCTGCATAATATGATCCTGCGGAAGCAGCTGTTGCAGGGACATAACTGTGACGGGCCACAAAGCCCACCACAACTGCCAAGGCCAGTCCAGGCACAGAGGGTTCAGGACCATGAACACACTGTGCCAGCCCCAGTAGGCAGATGGAGGCGTACCCAATATGCCTATGCCCTGGCAAAGAGGGAACGTATAGCACATACTCTGACAGCGTAGGCCCCATGGACTGACACCTCCCTACCTGCACACACAGTGAAATGGACGGCACACAAACATGACCACCCGTAAAGTGTACCGTATGGGTGGCCCCATGTGTGACTCCAACATAGGCAGCCCCCAAACACTGTACACCCAACAGCCAGTGGAGCATGGAATGCCAACACCTGAACAGTACGCGGGTCCTACAGCAGACGGCGTTGCTGTATGCTGCCACGTTCGCTGCAAGGTGTATACATATAAACATATATATATATATGTGTATATACATATATGTAGATAGATATAATTACATATATAGAAATATATGTACACATATACATATAAGTACTACAGTTAAGACTGGGAAACAGAGGGATGTAAGGTGACTGAGATGTAACACGCAATAACTGTACATAGTATACATAGTGAAACGACAACCTGAGCATCCGGGAGATTTAACAGAAGAGGATACCGCCAACCATGGAACGGTCAACAAACCGAAATGCATAACCGCGAGTCGGAAAGATCGCCAGATCACAGTACTGTAACAGTACATGCGCGGGTAATAGTATGATGATATGAGGGGAGAGGTAGACACCACCGCTGGTGTCGTGGCCCACACAGGTACTGTGTGCAACCGTCCCCATGAGTGCCGTAGTATGTGTATGTGTGCGGTGAGGGTGCCGTGTGTGTTGCTGTGCGAGTGTAATGTGTGTGTCTCCGTAATATGTGTATGTTGGTGCCATGTTAGAGGCAGAGTGGAATAATATGTGTAGGCATATGGTACACTAGCCACAGGCATATGTACACCAGTAGTCCCAAAGTAGTAGTGAGAGCCCCACCCTGGCTAGGCATGTGGTGACGTAGAACGATACAAAGTGACAATGTCCCAGATTGTAGCACAGGAATATACCCTACAGGAAATGGAAAGGACGTATGTACTACTCATGCCCATATGTATGACACCGATATGCTAATTGCAAAACGATACGTCGGCAAAGTCACACAGCAATAGGTATGTACCGCGGAAATACGTATGTGCTACCCCAGTACTGACCGTGGCCACGTATCGGCCTGTAAACACCGCTGTGTGTTCTACAAGTGTCAAACAAGCAATCCCCATCTGAATAGGTGGCAACCACTGGCAAACAGGCCATCCCAACAACAGGACCACAATGACTGTAAATATCTGGGACAGAATGACAAGGGATAGTCGTCACGTACAAACAACCTGATATACCACAGATGTGACGGAGGAATACATGCATCAAGCACACACGCAGGCGATACCAACACCACATGACAACAACACAACCTACAATCCCATACCAACAGACAATTAACTGTCAACTCTCCAGGCAGGGATGGAGCACACAGACAACCATACTGTGTATGTAGAGATGCAAGGCCCACAACCCGTATCCGTCACCTACAACCTCCGATATCCCCCACCGTACATATTAAAGGGATACAAACCATAATAGCAGCACAAACATACAGGCAGTCAATGACATCTGCATAACCGCAACATCTCGCGTGGGAAACACAATCAAAGGCGGATGCATACTTGCATGCATTGTTTAAAGGAATACAACAGCCATGTTACACATCCGAATGCAAAACGCCATCAACAGACGTCGTCAGGACAGGGACACCCACATGTCGAACCAAATACTATACCCAACACACACAATCCACGGCTAACATCACTGCGAAATGTACCTGTCGCCACACATAGCGGCTGCATTTCCACATAACATAACACAATACAGACCATCTCCACGAAGGTAGGGCAAATAGCCAACGCCCAGGTGAGGAATCCAACCATACCCCAGTTATGACGCGTAATGTCCGAATGGAGTAGATGCACAGGTGATATGCACACAATTACTCACTGAGGAACAGCAATTGGTGGGATGAACCCACATGTTGCAGGTATCGACGGATATAAGGATGATTCCCAGGATATTCAAACCGTATGCTCATACCGAACCAGCAGTGTACAACCGAAAGAGAAATAAAAAGGAAAACCGATACACGGAATGAAACACGGCACGAAACACCAACAAGGTATGTAGAACACACGATATGTACGGGTGTGTAACGCATGATGTGTATGACGAAGCTGTACTGTATGGGAATGGTGTTTGTAAGTAATGACACTTGTCCATAATGCAGAGAGTGGTGAAAGGTGGTTATGTAGTGCTATCCTGCTGAGCATACCAACGACTGTGGACACCGTGTGCACCGCAGTGGGACATCATGTTCACAGCCATGACACCACAAGGGCTGCCACAGGGGGGCATTAGAGAGAACAATGCCAGACCACATGCTGATGCTGGCAGTGGATGTCCAACAAAAAAGTGCCATAGCAGGGGATAGGACATGTATGTATACTGTCACAGCACACATGTGTATGGGCATATACCGTCGATGTCATACGTAATGTGCAGCCGACATGCACGTATGCCTTGCAGTAGGGGATATTATGTCAACTATGTGTAATGTAAAGCTGTCAGGGTGGATATGACAGACATTATACACAGTATCACAGGCATATCATGCATAACAGAGGTATCGCCTATTGGTATGTACAATAACAGGATACATATGGCCTGTAGGTATGGGACAGAGTAGTAGCATCATAGCCATCCAAAATGGAAGGGACACCAAGTAACCATGCCCAAAGGATCTGTAGCAGGTGCACCATGAGCAACAATGAAGTCTGGCAGGTCCATGTGTAAACACATGTACAGTGTACACAGTAGTGTCACCTCCACATGGTAGTGTCCTGTGAACAGCAGAGGCGGGTGTCAACTGCATGTCTACACAGTACCGCTGCTGTGGTGGTACCATGACTACGTGTCACCCAAACAGCAAGGGAGGTATCACATGAACAGTGCCACTGTGTGTCCCTGTGGGATGTGCACAGGACCTATGTTCCACAGCATGGTGTGTGTTGTGTCTGCGGAAGTAACACAGAAGCCCAGCCCATGCAGTGTGGCATGTGTGCACATATCCATGAGCAGTCCGTTCACACTGCCCACCGCAATTGTCATGTATGAGGAGCATATGCATCAGTAATGCAGAGGACATGGTCCGTGTCAGAGCAGAAGACACCCCTGCATATGTGGTATGCAGATGTGTACAGATGTGTTTTCCATCTGTCAGCCGCATATGTAAACCATCCGAGCCTGGTACACATCGCGGCATGACAATGCTGTGCCATGTAAAGTTGTAGCCATTGTGGTAGGTACACCATAAATGTGGTATTGTACCCTTGACCGTGTGTAGATGTGTGTATGCCACAGGTACAATTGCTACCTATGTACCAGCATCACACACAGTACAGATAGGTGTGGCCCTGCAGAAGTGTATCCATGCCACAGTGGAATACGGTAACCACAGGACCATGTGGGGCATATGTGTGTACAGCAACCATGTACAATGTGATATGTATGTACGGGGCCAGTATCCATGTGATAGTCAGTGGGTGAATGCTGCTATGCAAAGGTGATGTGCATGCACCATGTGTCATGCATCCTGATGCCATGACACCCACATGATGTATCCGCCACACTGACACCCGTATGGTCGGTATCGGTATGAGCTGGTGGAGCAATAATGGCGCCAGGTATGTAGGCGTGGGATATCTAGGCATGGGCAGTACTCTGTGACAGCATGTTGTGTATGTAAGCAAATAGTGAACATGAGGGGCCCCATGACTGAGGACTGTGTAATGCCATATGTACCTGACATGTAATAGGTACTATGATATGCTTGCACCACTGTGTGTCCTGTCCATGAGTCATATAGCATAACATCCTGAGACACAGGGTATGATGTGCAGGTGGATGTGTACGTTGCCAATACCAGAACATGGAATGGTGCTGAAGGGCAATGTGAGGACAACGTCTGATGTGTTGGCCTCTGTACCACCCCAACCGCCCATGCAATGGTACGACAGGTGGCCAGCATGTGTATGTGGCGTGCTGTGGCACACACAAGCCCAACAAGGGTGCCAGGAAAGGCATGGAGGCCATCAATGTGTGTGGGAAGCACGTTCGTGAGGATGTGCCACAGTGCCATTCAGAACGGTCCAGTCATGGGTGTATGACTGCAGTCCCACATGTGCAATGCAGTGCCACCCATGGGTAGTGCGAGAGATGCGGCTGCGCGGCGGTCAGGGTACACAATGTCCGACAACAGGCTAGCAGTGAATATAGCGGGCTGGTGTGGAGACACATACCAAACAGGTTGGTGGGACATAACAGCCAGGGACATCGGAAGGTGACATCGGGCCAGTGTCCCAGGACATAACGTTTGCATGTCAGTACCATGTATGCGTCCACAGGGACACTATGATGTCCATGTATGGATTGCGACCCTGTAGTGAGTGAGAGTGTGTATTGTTGGTAAGTACACCATCGCCTGGCACATTGCCAACATTATCTCAGTCTGCAATGCCTGGGTGACTATTGTATGTGACATCGAATGTGGATGTAGCCAAACAATACAGACATACCACCACACTGCCTGAGGCCCCACACTGCAATGTGCGGCAGTCATGTTTAGGTAGGTAGCTAGCCTTGGAGCATGTGATGGACCTCGAGGACCCACCATGGCTGACAAGTGATGCACCCCACACATGTGAATATACACCACCGTGCAACAGCCTGCACATGTGCTCATACATCATATGTGCATGGAACATGACCACCACCGTGGCGTCTGTGAACAGGTCAGTACTGCCATGTCTCTGTGTGGAATAGCATGGTCTCTACCATTATGTACATGCTACGGAAGCGCACTGTGGTATGTGTCAGCATATGTATGTACACTGTCCATCTGCCGGGGTGTCATGCCATTAACAACTGCTGTCAGCAGACGTCAGTAGTACCGGCTGTAGTACACATGTTCCGTGTATGCTGCGATGGGTGTGTTTCCAGGGTGTGGCTAGCAGGGCCGTGAAGCATATGTGTTCATCCACCAAAGGGGGGATAACCCCAGGTGCAACACACCAGACACATGGTGGTATTGTGCATGCTGAGGGTAGTGTAGGTATGGTATGTGTTGTGTAATGTGTCAGCCAGCTGGGCGGAGTGCATGCCTCAAGCATATGTAGGTACATGGGTGTCTATTCTAGGGAAGTGTGGGTTGCTGTCAGCACATGGCAGTATCAGCTGTCTGAGGCCCAATGTACAGTATAACAACACAGACAGCATGCAACCTGCAGTGTACAATGTCAACTCTGTTGCATGTTACAATGTGTCTAGCGGTCACAAACATGGGTATCCGCACATTGAGCACCTATGATGCATTGTGTTAGGCAACTATCCAAGATGTGTGCAAAACACTGTGTGATGTGTGATCCCCTCACCTGTGGGTGTTGCAGTCCAGGTATGTGCCTGGGAGGTACGATCCGTGTACAATCCGTACTCGCAGGCGTGCTGCGCAGAGCATGGAGGCAGGTCCCAGTCACTGCAGAGAAATGTGAGTGGTGCAATAGTGTGTGTGCCTTGCTTGTGTGCAGCACAGTGGAAGATGCAAGCATTGTCCCACATGACCCCATGCCGTGCCTGCCTGTTACAGCCCTGCCGGAGACAGTTATGTGACACCGCCACAGAGGCAGTATAGCATGTGAAGATGTACATGTGTGCTCCACACCCCAGGCAGATGGCTGCAGGTCATGTGTGCCACAGCAGTGTGGTCGACCAGGACTGTCATAGCGGTCAGATACCACATGCCTGTATAATTACAGTATGAGCATAGGCAACAGTTGCAGTGACACAGTAGGTCAATGTACAGTGTCCCTGTGTTCAGACCACTGCCTACTGTACACTTGGCTAGACACACACCCAGAGGGTGATGACACCGGTGAGCCATCACATGTCCCAGTACATGTAGCCTGTGTAATGCCATCACAGGGCAGTCACAATAACACATTGTATGAGAGATATATTGTACCAGGTGATGTGTCATGTGTGCATATGTTGAGTTGCACAGCTGTTCACATGTCCGCAACATATCAGTGCATGATGCCTAGTGTAACATGATGTGTGGAACTGCACTGTGATCCACAACAGGGTCATCCGAGACAGGTGTGTTGTGAATGGTGTAACCCATGGTTCCGTGGGATATACACTGGTGCTGTTGGCTGCCATGCTGGGGGCCACCAGTGGTGCCTACAGTGGTCATACAGACATACTGCACACATTGTTCTGGCAGGAATGTCCATTGTTGTAGATGATGTGTTACTACGTGAAGGTAGGTGTGTGTTGTGAATGTTACCCATCCAGATGTGACCATCAGGTGCAGTTATGGTTGTCGACAGCATCACACCAATCCACAGCTGTCAGTACCCTGTCCCCAGAATGGGTATCAGCCGCCCTCGTACTGTGTGACTAATGTGCAGATGGCGGAACACCTACTACTGGCTGGCTAACAGTGTCATCTAGGAAGGTTATGTGATGGCTGGAATATGCTGTTCTAATGTATAATGATGGTATCCCAATGAATTACATGGAATCACATATAGTAAGCCATGGCTGGCATGTAAACCATGTACAACAATGACTGTGTGACAGACCCAAACAATGCAGAGCCATGTTGAACATGCACCCGTGAGAACACCAAATGAGGTATGTTGCACGTATTGATGTACAACTGTCAGCTATAGGCACAGCATGGATGCAGACGCACATCCCCCACAGGCAGTACCGCTCCATGTTGGTAGGGGGGCATTGCACGAGTACATGTGACAGTTGCTGTACCACCACATGTACTGCATATCCGTCATATAGGGGTAGCAGTGGTACGTGACTGTCGGACATGCCTGTACATACAACCATGTCCCACAGGATATGTGTTACGTGTGTACAACACCTGTCGTACCGTCATCAAGCTGTGAAGTGTATGGCTGCCAGTGTACCTGTGTGACATGTTGTGCAATGGGTGCAAAGGTACGCAGTAGCGCATTGCATGCCCACATGTCCCACACAGGTGCATAGCCTGAACATACAATACAAATAGGGTGTTGGATAATAGCAACCCACAAGAGGTGATGGGTACGGGTGGCAACCCACTACCACCTGTCCGGGTAAGGTGTGCATGTCCATGACACATTAGCACCTGAAATGTTAGCAGTACAGCTGTACAGGGCGGCATGCATATTTGATCACTAATACCCTTGCGTGTTCCACCACTGGCCTGTTGACACAGACACCAACACAATGTGCAGCACTGACATGTGCACAGCACATCACCGCTGGCTACAGTAGAACAGGGTTACTGTGTAGACATGTGCACAGAACATCTGCGCCAGCCACAGTCAAACACGGTATGTGTTGAACCCCACCGTCATTGTAGCCCATGCCACAGACAGATGTTCATGCATCTGTGTATGTACGGCTGGGAATGTCCCTGGCCTAGCAGTATAGCTGTGTCAGTGTTGTGAACAACATACTGAATGGGCTGGGTGTGTGAGGTGTGCGTCATACGTGTATGGTCCGATGGATGATACCATCAGTGCCCCCGCTATGTGAACATCCCTGTCCCCATAAATGGATACCTATGCTGTGCCCAACACCACGGTCCCTGTGGGAGGGATGGTGCTGTGTGGTGCACCCGCCGACATGGCGGTGGCAGCAGGCACTGGATGTAGACATATGTGGTACCCATGTCAGGCCAGGGTACCATCCATGTGCATGGGATATCATTGTGCGGGCACATACAGCACTGTGTTGAACAATATCTCAGCACATAGCACCTGTCAGGGGTAATGTGTATGCATGGATGTGCGGTACCAGCATGCACCATACACACCCCCACCAAGCAGCATGCTGCCTACCTTGCAGAAGGCCATTGTCCACACCATGATGATAGACATGCGTAATGTCCATATACACATAGCAATGACATATGGAATGGACATCCACCCTCCCAATACCAGTATCCCCCAGGTGGGACACATCCCTGTGCCATGTATCTGACATACCCTGCCATACCATGCAGCCCTGTCCAGCAAGGCTGCACGTGCCATCACAGTCATACATGGTGCGATGGCCAAATGGCACTTGCACTATCAACTGTCCAGAGCAGTAATGTGGCACTGATGCACCTTGTGGTGTCACAGGTGCTGTGTGTTGGCATGTACAACATGTGCGCGCACATGCTATGTATGACCATCCCTGTTAATGTCATATGATTACACAATGTCACATGTGCAATACAGGCAAGCCGTGGCAGGTTGTCCAACACCTGTACAGTGCTGTGTAGATGTACATGGCACAACACATGCATGTACAGGTGTCCACATGTATGTGTGCAGTGCCACCACTGACGTCCATAATGGCTGCGTCTGTGATGCCTAGCGACATATACACAGCATCCAGGTGAACAGTAGAACTGTGCGCACATTGGGACACGTGCCGACTGGTGTGAACACAGGTGCAGGCAGGTACACATGTCCACAGCAGGTTACCATCTACATGGGGTGTGTACAGTGTGATGAGTTGACACACAGATATGATATGATACCCGCTGCCTAATGGTGCGACAGCAACACATCAGCTGTGTCAGTGTCATGATGCATCACAGAGATTACTGTGCAGATGTCGTACATATCATAGCAATGTATGTCCAGCGGTATGCCAGTACATCAGTGTAAATGTGACCTGTCACCATCATTATGTCTTACAGATAATGCCTCATTCACGGCTGCCAGCCTTCAGCCGCCAGGAGGATGACGTAATCATACCGTTGCTCCATGACAACTATGACCTGCTATTTAGCCATGTTCCACAGCAAGCACAGCAGCGGGATGACCTGTGGCAGGATATGCGCAGGAGGGTGAACGACGTGGGTGGCAACAACCGCACCTACCAGCAGATACACCGACACTGCATGGACCTAATACAGCATGCGAAACAGCGTGCTGCCGCAATCGCCAGAGAACAAGGTGGAACAGGTGGTGGGCCACCAACCCAGCCCCCACTCACATACACAGAGGAGCTCCTGGCCAGTCTGGGGATACCCAGGGAACATCATGCAGAAACACTAGCTGCCATCGTGGAGGTGGGTGTCTCCCAACCAATGATCCTGGAGCTGCCTGGTAAGTCAGTCTTGCATATGTGTATGATATCTGCCGTAGGTGTGGGTGTCACAGTACACCATGTAATGTACCAACACATGCCAGGTATATGGGCACACAAGCCGCATACTACAGTATGCTACGTTGTGTTTGCAGATGTGTGCATACCACATGCTATCACACAGGTACATGATGTGACATGCACAGTGCTTACTGTGGCTACAGTCATGGATAATGTTTATACTGTTGTGTCGCCCCTATACAGGTACCTCTGGCGTGTCGCACAGCCATGGGTCCGTCGCAGGTGAGACTGTTGTTAGTAACAGGCATGTTACAGTGTATAGTTATTCACCAGGTATAACATGCACACCTGGGTTCTGCTCCAGTCACGGTATACAGGTCGCACCACCAGACACACATGCCACCCATGTACAGTAGATACAACCATTAGTATACACCGGCATGAAACCACAGTACCTGTCAGTGTGATATGTGCAGTCAGCTATGCATACAATGGTGGAGGTGTTCTACAATGGATGCATATGTAGTATGCATTGGAACACCATTTGTGGTATGCACACAGTACCACATAGTGAGCTGTGATCTGGCCAGCACACAGGTGTTACCAATGTGACATATGCCCCTGCATTGTGTGCACACATTGTGACATGGCACACGACATGTCCCACGCCTGTGGTGTTCTATCTGCAATATTGTCACACCATGACATGACCTACGCCCGACATAGCAAACATCCACACTGTTGTCTGCATAGCCCTCTGGATTGTGACACCTCCGACTTGTATGGGTGTATGTCACATGGGCCACCACAGGGATGGGTACACGATGCCCATCACACACAATTGTCCATGACCCAGTCAAACATGGCCATGGGTGATAGCCACAGGCATGTTGCCACACAGTACGTCTGGAGTGGATAGACACCGTTGCACATTGTCCACACATAGTGCGATCATAGCCGTAGTGGACCACCTGTACATTTGATGTGGTACACCAGACAACCGGAATGCCTGTCTGCAGCCACCGGAGGTGCCACCAATGTCTACCATATATGTGCTGTGGAACAGCATGACTGTGTTGCAGACATGGCAATGCAATGCGCCCATGTTATGCATCGCACAGAAACATACCTGTGTCCTGTTGCCATGCAGTGGCGCAGTGCCTGTACTCCCCACTGTATAGCTATGTACATGGCTCACACCAACCACACCTGCACAGACATCTTTGTTACACATGCATTCTATCTGTAGCCTGTACACATAACACTGCACTGTGACGCCCAGTATGACGCGGTGCATGTGGTGGGACACCATTGTCACATGTCCACATGTTATCGCACATGTCGGCGGAGTACATGTCAAAGTGACGCCAGCCATGTGTACTGTTAACCTGCCTGTGGCCACATGGTGTATCACGGTGATGCATGCAAACTACCATGAATGTGTGTACTGCATGCCTACTGATATGACACCTGCTTGATGTAGTGTGCACCCCAGGGCAGTATGCATACTACCACTATTAATGTCTGGCCTGCATTCTCTGTGCTGTGGTGTGGGAATGCTGCATGCCATCTGCAATATCACATGCATGATGTGTCTGCGTGTGTGTGTGTCTGCGTGTGTGTGTCTGCGTGTGTGTGTGTGTGTGTGTGTGTGTGTGTGTGTGTGTGTGTGTGTGTCTGCGTGTGTGTGTGTGTGTGTGTGTGTGTGTGTGTGTGTGTGTGTGTGTGTGTGTGTGTGTCTGCGTGTGTGTCTGCGTGTGTGTAATGTATCTTACAGTATGTCTTTGTATTCACAGGTGGTGTAGGTGTGTTCCCCTCCTGCGGTCCATCTGATGCTAGTGTCCCCACAGATACTAGCGGTGATGACCATATGCATGAGGTACAGGCAGGGTTGTCAGGGGCAGAAGCTGTGCCATTGGTTACCATCCCACCTATGTCCCCCTCATTCCCGCACACAGTTCTGATGCCGACACATACCACATCACAGTTGCCCATAGAAGAAGGACAGTCAGCGTCTGTTGGCATTGAGCAAGAATGTGTGGTGGCTACAGAAGGTGCGCGTACGCACCATGTTGCCAGTGTAATGACTGGTGATGTGCCACACAGGCATGTGGCTGGTGCTGCTCGTAGGAGGACCTCTGGCAGACATGCACCTGCTGTACAGGGTGCAGCAGCTGGTATCACCAGACGCATGTTCCAGACTGTAATGGCGGCACAGGCACGTGCTGAACGGCAGAACCAAGTAGGGCAGAGGCTGCAGAGGGCCGCAATCCATTCCCTAAATGAGAACATCCAGTCATTGGTGAATGCTCAACAGCAGATTGCTAATGTACTGGATAGACGATTAGGTGAGATGGTTGGAATCCTCGACCGAGGCATGTCAATCCGCGAGCGTGAGCTGTCTGTGCTGGAACACCTGGTAGGGGTGAGGCATAGGACACGTGGCCATAGGCCAGCAACACCATCTAGTGTAGGTCGACGTGTACGTGCCACCTCTCATGCCCACTCACACAGTGCCGGTAGCAGCAGCAGTGCAGCTGGTGCTACACCGACCACACCAGGACACAGCAGGCCATGTGGATGTGGCCCTGGCCAGTCCCAGCATTGACATGGTTCCAGCGGACATGTGTCATCAGAGAGTGACCACTCCATACCTCCACCCGGTAGTGCCCGTGCGACCCCAGGCAGGCACGGGTCACGTGGCCGCAGACGGACACAGTGAGCCATACAACCTGCACTGTACAGTCTGAGGCTGCCAAGTATACCCCGAGTAGGCATCACGTATGGCTGAACTGTGTACACACATACCCACACATGGCAGACACAACTGTAGGGCTCCACCACATCCACATGCATTCTGCACAGTCATGCCCAGTAAATGCACCAGCCCTTACACACACACATGATGTCATCCATTGGTACAGCCTATGCCCCTGGCAGACATATCACCCTGTGCATATGATGAAGCCTCTGCCACATCACTGTCATCCACACCATCGGTGCACACTTATGCAAATATATTCTGATGCACATGGTGGACAAGATAGTGAGAGGTGTATGTGATACCTGTGTACGCATAGCGTGTGATGTGTATGTTGCAGTGGTTGTGTATGACAAGTGACAGGTGCGTATGTGACGTGGGTTGTGTACTGTCATCATGCAGCAGACATACCATGTAGTGCAGGTGCAGCATGCATTGAGCTGTGTACACGGTATGTGTGATGGTTACATGTGTAGCACCATGTTGGTTCTGTTAACCTGTATGCCTCATATGGTGTACTCGCATGTGCCTACTGGGAGCACTGTTATCAGTCCCCCACGTGTAGCTGTGGGTTACCCACAGGCACATCTGGCAATATCAGCATACCACATGTACCCGCAACCTGCCTGGACACCTACATAGGTACATAGGTGCATAGGTACATACTAGGCTATGTGCCCTATGGCATGTGTAAGCCTAGCCAGAGTGTGTGTGGCTTTCACCACCCCTTAGGATGAGGATACTATATCCATTGGTCTGCTGTCCCTCTGTCCAGCAGTGACACAGAGATGATTCCTGGGGCATACCTACGATCTCCCATCCACACATCAGGATTACTCTTGGACAGAGTCAGTGAGGGGCTCTGCTTCACAAGGGATGGGAATCTGTTCCATGGTGTAGGGAGTCTCTGGGCGATGAACCTGTCCCTCCAGCACGTCCTATTTATATCCGTGTTGAGGTTTGTGTCTGTTGCTCTCGTGCCTGTGGTTGTTTGGATCCTATGAGGTGGAGCATGTCCATGAAACCCAGGTTGGACATGGCCTTGTATGTCAGGCACAGATCACCTCGGAGCAGACGGTATGAGAATGTATAGAGCCGGAGTTCCCTCAGTCGGGCAGCGTGTGACATATGTTTCAGCCCCTTTATCCCTGTGTTGGGGAATGTTTGGGGTCCTTCCAACTGCTGCAGGTGTCAGGTTAGGTACATTCCGAATGGGGCGTTGTAACCAATCATTGGTCTGATGCGTGAAGAGTACAGGGGTACAAGGACCTCCCCTGATCTGGATGTGAATCCCTTCATGACCAGGTGGGCAATGTGGAATGTCTTCCCAACCACATTGGCAATGTGAGTGTCAAGAGAGGTTACCGACAAGTTGGGTCCCCAGGTCCCTGATCACGTCAACCGTGTTTAATGGATTACCACCTATGTGGTAATTCGGGGTTAACTTGTCTTTCCCAAAGGGTAGGTCTATACCTTCCCTGGCATGTAGCTTCAGGCCATGGCTCTGGCACCAGTTATCCATTTCTATGAGACCTCAGGTGGATATCTGTGTCTGATGGGGTGTTTATTATGGTGGCCGGTTTGCAGTCATCTGCATACCTTGTCTGCCACAATCCCCCTATGTTTGTATGCACGTCGGAAAGTTGAATGCCGAACAGGAGGGGGCCCAGGACTGAGCCCTGTGGGCCACCACTTGGGACCGGCTTGGAGTCTGACATGGCACCAGGAACACTAACCCTGTGGGTTCTGACCTTGATCCGGTTGGCAACCCATCGTGTGACATATGGCTCTACATCTACACTGGTGAGCTTTTCTATGATGCCCGCGTGGGGTTTGGTTCAAACGCTGTCGCCAGGTCACGGTAGTCTGTGCGAACCGACGTACCCCCATCAATGGCATTAGTGACTCTTCCGAACAGGTAGACCAGGTTCAGGAGGCAGGATCTGCCCTTGACTAAGCCGATGTGGGTATGTTCCAGTATTTGTCGGTCCACAATGTCTTCATTTATGGGCTCCATTATGGTCCCCTCCATAGCTTTGCAGACAAGGCTCATCAAGCTTATAGGGCGGTGATGTCCAGAGTCCATAGGAGCACCGCCTTGGTGGAGTGGGACCACAGTTGCCGTATGCCATCTATCGGGTACGTAGCCTGTAGTAAGGCTAAGATTAAACAGCAGCCTTATGTGCGGGTTGAGGTCCTCATTGAGGTTGTGTAGCACACAGCCGGGGACACCGTCCTGTCCCATTGATGCTGTGTTCTCTGCTTTACAGAGAGCAGCTCTCACCTGGGCATTCAAGATGTTTGGGAGGCTAGACTCTGGTGGGATAGATACCTCCCCTCTTGGGGGGGGAGGGAGGGTAGATATATGCACGGAACCTGTCTGCCAGTTTGTTGGCAATGTCTGTGGGTTCAGTGATCATTGTACCATTCTGGACTAATTCCGAGCATAACTGTGAGCTTCCACCCATGTTCCTACCATAGCTAAGGAAGGCCTTATGGTTGTCTTATGTGTCCTTTGCAAGTCCTCTCCCACAGGCGGCCTTGGATGATTGTATGAGTGATCGTATGTCACTGCCAGTATTGATCAGTGATGCCTTCCCTGGTAGTGATATTGCTCTGTCATGTAGTAGCTTTCACCTCTTGTTGTACGGTTTGTTTATGGCTGGGGTCCACCAGACCGTGTGCCTGCCTTTGGTGGACAAGGTCCTGATGTTATTAGGGATTGCTTGATCCAGACATTCCTGGGGGTGCTCGTAGAAGGCATTTGTAAGGGTTTCAGCAGCGTGGGCTGTGTTTTCCACTGGCATGGAGGCCTTGTAGGGTACCACACCAGTCGTATGATGTGTGGGGTTCGCTGTGGAGAGGTCTTCACTGTAGTCTCCCTTGCCGGTGTTGGGGACGGGATGCGGATCTCCAGTGAGATCACTATATGGTCTGACCTCACCGTTGAGGGATGTACATCCTGTGTGGAGCATGTCGTCCCCATGTGTGACGATCAGGACTAGTATAGTTCCTCCCCTTGTGGGTATGGTGCATAGTTGTTCCACAGCATTCGGGTGTATGAACACCTGGAACCTTTGGTCTAGGGTGTTGGGTCCTGGGTAATGTTCCCGGTCTATGTATGGGTGGTTGATGTCACCCAATATGATGGTGTTGTGAGAGCATTCATACTCACCAGTGTCTTCAGGAAGGCTGTGCGGGTCTCCTGGGTTTGGGAGGGTGGTCTGTAGCATGCAACAAACTGTAGGGCAGTCCTACCCATGGTTAATTGCACCTGGATGGTCCCCACTGCTACGTGCATTTCCACCAACCTGGAGGTGTGGGTATCCTTCATGGAAATGGAGACTCCCCCTCCTTCTGTGGTTCGGTCCGGGTTAGGGTCCTGAACGCGTGATATGAGGTATGACCTGATAGTGCTGGGGTGCTCTCAGGAGCCCTGAACCAGGTTTCAGTCACAGCACTGACATCAATGTCCTCCATACTGAGGAGGGCTTTTGAGGGCATGCAGCTTGGGTGAAGACTACTGGCATTGAGCAGTATTACCCTTAGTTTTTTCCAGGTTTGTAGTCTAGGGCGGTAGGTTTATCATTTCAGCCTTGCCTGCAGTGGGCACTGTGGGGGTGGCAGGAGCCTTTGCCAAACTCTTGAAGCCCAGGGGCGACAGGTGCAAGCCGTCCCTTACGAAGGAGCATGGCGTGTCAAGCATGTCATCCCAGGCAAGAGGACATTGGACCCCCTCAGACTGACACCGGTAATCAGGCCAATTATCAAGGATGATCATTCGGACTCAGTATTGTGGCATCATTCTTGATGAGGGTGGGATACAGCTCAGGGTCAGGGTCATGCTGGCCTGGGCTACACAATCTGAGAGCCCCTCTATGTCTCCTTTCATGTATCCCAGGGAGGTATGTCTCCGGTCGTTGACACCAGCATGGACAATGACCGCGTCATACTTGTACATGCTGCAGAGTGACCTGAGTGCTTGTGTTATGTGGCGGATTCCAGTGCCCGACAGGCAGCCTACTGTGATCATTCCCTTGTTCAGTCTGGTGGGTGGGACGTCGGTGTGTCTGACTATGGCATCACCTATTACAAGTGTGTCTGGCATTGTGTGTGGCCTTAAGGGCTGTGACTGTTTAGCACACTAACGTTGAGAACTATGTGTTGCATGTCCTATGTCTTGTGGAGGCAGTTGCTTGGGTGTCTGCTTTGGAGGCCTCAGTAGGTTCGGTACATGTTTTAACAGTGCCTCCGAGTATGTCTTTGTGTGTTCATGTGTTTATTTAGCATTTGTGATAGTTCCATGTGACACTGGATTTGTGGTGTGCGTGGTGTCCTTCTCCTCCCGTTTGGTCTTGCCGGTCGTGGGTTGAGAGAGCTCAGCCTCCTGTCTGGCTATATAGTTGCATCTCTCACATGTATTTTGTTTAGTGGGGGAGGTGCGGGTTGTCCATGTCCATGAGGCACCTGTAACATTGCCTCAGGATGCCCAGATTCACCAGCTGAACAGGAGAGGTCGCTAGCAATTGACCCTTCGACATGCCAGAGAACGTGAATGTGTTTGCTGTGTAACTGGGTCAGAAGGGACCTATAGGGAAGTGGGTACTCAAGGGGATTCTAGGCTAGTGTAGTACTCCGTCTAGTATACATGTACTTTACCTATGTAAGAATACTGTGGGAGCTTTTGTGATAGAGAACAGACAGTTTAGATTGCAAGTAGAGAAGTTCTACGTGAAAACCTGCGGAGCACAGAGCCAGATATAGTGTAACGTTGTTTACACGGTACATGACACACATGTCCACACATATACTGCACCTGATGCCTGTGGTCAGTGCCACAGGCTATGGTGGACAGAGACATCACATACATGGCATGACACAGTACAGGTATGGTGACATTCTGCAGGTGTCGTACACAGCATGCTGGCGACTGACCGCAGGTGTCACCTGTCAGCTGTGGTGCATGCTGTGCAGTAGTAGGATGCTGTACCGGTACAGGAATATGTCCGCAATTGCGGGGTGTACACCACTAAGGCGCACACCCCATTGTGTGCAGATGGGGACACCTGCCTGTGTGGTCAGCACCCTCACAATACAATGCACCCACACGCCATGTCACAGGGGGTGGACTTGCACAGGTGGCCAGTATGGCTCACACCTATGGCACTGACAGGGTCGTACAATGTAGCACCAGTATGGGACGGTCACCCTGTGTGGTTAGTGTCCGTTCACAACACTATATCTGCATACACCCTCACAACAGGCAGCAGACATACACACATGTTGACACACTCACATGGTGGTGACCACACATGTCTACATGGAGGGACGACGTGTTGCATGTACTGCACCATCCACATCCATGCACCCCACACTGAGGTATGTACAGATCTCTACCATGGTGTACAGTGATGTGTGGCACGTGGGACACAGTCCCCCCGATCTGTGGCATACATGGGCACACATTCCTGCACACATGTCGGTGCTGGGAATGCCACACCCGCTATATGGGATATGTGCAGGCGTGCAGCGGTATGTAGTGCATTATGCGTACCAACACTGTATCCGGCAGCTGTGCCGATATATGCACTTGAGAGGTGGTAGGTGTTACAGTAGCCATGTGACATATGGTCGATGACACCTGACCGATGGGTATGCATTATGGCAGCACTGTCATGTAATGGCGACATAGCAGACTGTATGCACATGGCAGGGTAGGATGGTGTGTGACACACCTGTGACCACCACCTGCACACATGCATGTGGGCAGGTGTTTAAACACATGATGTACACACATACCGCCATGCGTGCTGTTACTATGCCACCATATGACGGCCCCCATGATGGGTATGCATGTGGTAGGGGGTTGCAACTGTGTTATGGACATCGGACACCGCTCATGCATGGCTGCACCATGCACAGTACATGTGTCACATGTATCCCCTGTTGCCATGTGTGTATGCATTGCTACGTTGTGACATGTGTGTCGACATACATGGAACATGGACTGTGGTATGGTATCACAGCTGTCACAGGCAAACTGTACAAGGGTATGTGTCCCAGTCAACATGGCTACACCCTGTAGGGGGAGCATACCACAGACATGTGTCCACCTTCCATTCGTGTGTGTATTACCGTGTACGCCAGTGTTATGCATGTGGTACATCACAGGCTTCGTATGTGTCCTGTGTGCAGTCCATGCACACAGCCAGACAATCACATATATGACATATCCGGACTTTGTTTCACTGTGGTACAGCTGCAGTCATGTGTCATATCTGTGTCAGGCCCGTGGTATGTGTGGAGCACGCCTGTCCATGTATACCAATATGGGCGGACTACATCACACCTGTGGGATCATTGATAGTACATGTGTACTCTGCATGATGGGTATACACCGCCATATAGACCTGTGGACATATGTCACATGCTGTTGCTGGACCGTGAGGCATACTGCTGCACCGATGACATGGTGCTGGCATGGCAGCTACAGTTTTCACTGCAGTGTGTACATGTTCAGCCTGCACCCATGATGCCTGTGATGTCATCTGTGTGTGTACGTGTAACTGCATGTATGTCCACCCTGTTCATGTGTACGGGTTTACCTGGCCATGACTTGCAGTGTGTACACTCCGTCTGCATGCCGGACGGCGCGTAGCACATACTAAGTGTGTGAGCATGCCCGGGTTGCTGTTGTGTAGGTGGACACACACGACGGTCCACACTCTGCCCTTCCATGATTCCACCCCATGTGTATGCATGTCTGCACTCTGCAGATTCTAAGTGTGTGAGCATGCTCAGTAAGCAGCTGTGTAGATGGACACACAGTACAGTGCACACCGCGCCCGTCTGTGAAGATACCCCGTGTGCATGTATGTTTCCCCTTTGCAACCGCCACGTGTGTGAGCATGCCTGGGTTGCTGTTGTGTAGGTGGACACACACGACGGTCCACACTCTGCCCTTCCATGATTCCACCCCATGTGTATGCATGTCTGCACTCTGCAGATTCTAAGTGTGTGAGCATGCCCAGTAAGCAGCTGTGTAGATGGACACACAGTACAGTGCACACCGCGCCCATCTGTGAAGATACCCCGTATGCATGTATGTTTCCCCTTCGCGACCACTATGTGTGAGGGCATGCCCAGTATGCCATTCGGGGGTACACAGTACAGTCGGCACCGATGTCTGCTACTAGGCGTGTAGCCATGGCCAATGACATCCTGCATAGCCATGGTGGCCATCCAGGTGAGTCATATGTGGTTGATATGCCACAATGGCTGCCTACATCATGCACGCCAGTTGCCCTCTCATAGGGTATACTGTCTGTGGTGCACCCCGTATCCATGTCGTGATGTTGTGCTCCGTAGTTAGTTGGTATTCCCAAGTGCAGCACTACCGTGTTACTGTACGCCCACCTTGGGATGGTAACATGCTGTGTGACTGCGCACTCTGTCTTCATTCACTATCGGCTGCCTTGCCTCTGCAGATGATATCACCCACCTAGGGGTATGCCTGCTGACAGTGCTGTGCTCACTAATCTCGGTAGCGCGTTCTGTAGATGCATCATGCTGTAGTGTGTTCATGTAGGTAGGCGTAGGTTCAACTCCCGGCCCTTCCCCGTGTGTGTGTGAGGTGTGTGTGTGTGTGTGTGTTTCCAGCTGCCCCTGGAGAAAGTAGTTCTTTTAGTCACTTCGCAACACATACCTTGGCTATTGGCATCTATTCCTTTACGGATGATGTCACCCGCCTAGAAGTATGCCTCTGACAGCGCTGTTCTCAGTAATCTCGGTAGCGCATTCTGTAAATGCATCATGCTGTAGTGTGTTCATGTAGGTAGGCATAGGTTCAACTCCCGGCCCTTCCCCGTGTGTGTGTGTGAGGTGTGTGTGTGCGTGTCTGTTTCCAGCTGCCTCTGCAGATGGTCATGCTTTTAGACGCTTCGCAACACATACCTTGGCTATTGTCAGCTATTCCTTTACGATGATGTCACCCGCCTAGAAGTATGCCTCTGTCAGCGCTGTGCTCAGTAATCTCAGTAGCACATTCTGTAAATGCATCATGCTGTAGTGTGTTCATGTAGGTAGGCGTAGGTTCAACTCCCGGCCCTTCCCCGTGTGTGTGTGAGGTGTGTGTGTGTGTGTGTGTGTGTGTGTGTGTGTGTGTGTGTTTCCAGCTGCCTCTGCAGATGGTCATGCATTTAGATGCTTCGCAACACATACCTTGGCTATTGTCAGCTATTCCTTTACGGATGATGTCACCCGCCTAGAAGTATGCCTCTGACAGCGCTGTTCTCATTAATCTCGGTAGCGCGTTCTGTAAATGCATCATGCTGTAGTGTGTTCATGTAGGTAGGCATAGGTTCAACTCCCGGTCCTTCCCCGTGTGTGTGTGTGAGGTGTGTGTGTGTGTGTGTGTGTGTGTTTTCAGATGCCTCTGCAGATGGTCATGCTTTTAGACACTTCGCAACACATACCTTGGCTATTGTCAGCTATTCCTTTACAGATGATGTCACCCCCCTAGAAGTATGCCTCTGACAGCGCTGTGCTCAGTAATCTCGGTAGCGCGTTCTGTAAATGCATCATGCTGTAGTGTGTTCATGTAGGTAGGCGTAGGTACAACTGCCAGCCCTTCCCCGTGTGTGTGTGTGTTTCCAGCTGCCTCTGCAGATGGTCATGCTTTTAGATGCTTCACAACACATACCTTGGCTATTGTCAGCTATTCCTTTACGGATGATGTCACCCGCCTAGAAGTATGCCTCTGACAGCACTGTGCTCAGTAATCTCGGTAGCGCGTTCTGTAAATGCATCATGCTGTAGTGTGTTCATGTAAGTAGGCGTAGGTTCAACTCCCAGCCCTTCCCCGTGTGTGTGTGTGTGTGTGTGTGTGTGTGTGTGTGTGTGTGTGTGTGTGTGTGTGTGTGTGTGTGTGTGTGTTTCCAGCTGCCTCTGCAGATAGTCATGCTTTTAGACGCTTCGCAACACATACCTTGGCTATTGTCAGCTATTCCTTTACGGATGATGTCACCCGCCTAGAAGTATGCCTCTGACAGACTGTGCTCAGTAATCTCGGTAGCGCATTCTGTAAATGCATCATGCTGTAGTGTGTTCATGTAGGTAGGCGTAGGTTCAACTCCCGGCCCTTCCCCATGTGTGTGTGTGTGTGTGTGTTTCCAGCTGCCTCTGCAGATGGTCATGCTTTTAGACGCTTCGCAACACATACCTTGGCTATTGTCAGCTATTCCTTTACGGATGATGTCACCCGCCTAGAAGTATGCCTCTGACAGCACTGTGCTCAGTAATCTCGGTAGCGCATTCTGTAAATGCATCATGCTGTAGTGTGTTCATGTAGGTAGGCGTAGGTCATACCTCTCAACCTGAAATAATCAAAAATCTGGACAAAGGCTATGAAAAATAGGTACAAATCTGTACGCTAATTAACATAAACATTTACATGCATAATTATGTAACCCCACCCACTCCATTGGAATTGTGGGATACCAAACAAATTGGACAAAATATTAAGCACAAAATACACACATGTATCTAACTTCTAACTTGTATAAAACTAAAATACAGTTGTCTTTTACAACATTAAAATCAACTGCAATGAATCGAGAGATGATGAAAGCTGACAAACAGCAGACCCCATGTAGAAAATCAAAAAAGCGGGGGGTGACAATTTAATTCCAAACAAGCTTGCATTGTACTAGCTAGCCATCAGGTTCATAATTACTAGGTATCTCGTTTAAAGGAGGACATTCTCAGGACTGCAGCATTCACCGGCCACCGCTTTTAGAAGTACAACACAGCATAGTATCAGCAATCCATCTACATACTGTTGGAGTAGAATCCACAGCCTTCTACATCAAAAGCAAGTACTCTACCCATTATGCTATTAACAATGCAAGCAAACTTGGTACAAGCAGCACTAAACTTCTTCCCTGAAGTTCTCAGCCCCTTGTAAAATCCACTTGACTCTCTCTCTCAACTTTGCAGCACAAGAAATCTGTAAAATGCCAAAATTTATTGTGGGGGACCAGGGGGAAACAAAAATCCCAATAACCAGGGACACATTTTAAACATTGCTTGTATAATCTTGGAAAATTGCTAGAATACAATGTTGTGTTACCAAATTACCAAGGGTTTCCTGAAAGATAGGACAACTGAAACTTAAATGGCTATTTAATGAATTCAGTTCTTCTCACTAATTTGTTAGAAAATCACAAATTTTAAGAGGAACAGACCAAAGAGCCAAACATTGAACACAAGTGGGTAGGGAATTCAGGTTCTTGCTTTTTGTACCCAAGGAGCAGGGTTTGAACCTGAGACTAAGTAACCCCTACTACCAGTTATACTTAACTAGGGCATTTTACACAGACACACACTTTCCATTAAGCAGATAAAATACACAGCCATTAAGCAGATAAAATACACAGCCTTCCACACACACACACGCTTTCCATTAAGCAGATAAAATACATAGCCCCACACAGCTTTTACTCCATTAAACAAATAGCTTGTAAAACAGCGAGTCCAATACAGCTTTCCATTAAGCAGATAAAATACACAGCCATTAAGCAGATAAAATACACAGCCTTCCACACACACACGCTTTCCATTAAGCAGATAAAATACATAGCCCCACACAGCTTTTACTCCATTAAACAAATAGCTTGTAAAACAGCGAGTCCAATACAGCTTTCCGTTAAGCAGATAAAATACACAGCCATTAAGCAGATAAAATACACAGCCTTCCACACACACACACTTTCCATTAAGCAGATAAAATACATAGCCCCACAGCTTGTACTCCGTTAAACAAATAGCTTGTAAAAACAGTGAGTCCAATGCACAGACATTAAGCAGTTAAAATACATAGCTGTTAAGCAGGTAAAATACACAGCCGTTAAGCAGGTAAAACGCACAGCCCCCCCAGCTTGTACTCGGTTAAATAAATAGCTTGTAAAACAATGAGTCCAATACATTTTGGCCCAGTACATAAAAATACAGCTTTCCATTAAGCAGATTGGATAAATAACACAGGCTGCCCCAGCCAGCTTGGACTTCATTAAAGTCCATTAAGCAAATAGGAAACAGTGAGCCCAGTAAGCAGATAAAATAAATAAACACACATAGCTTTCCTTTAAGCAGATTAGATGAAACAACACAAACCCCAGCTTGGACAAGTCTATTAAGTAGATAGCTTGTAAAACAGTAAGTCCAGTAAGCAGATAAAATAAATACACATGACATGCAGCTTTTCTTTAAGCAGATTAGATGAAACAACACAAGCCCCAGCTTGGACAAGTCTGTTAAGTAGATAGCTTGTAAAACAGCGAGTCCAGTAAGCAGATGAAATAAATACACATGCAGCTTGTAGATTGTCATTTTATCTACTTAACTTGTCACAGCCTCAGGACCCCAGCTTGTAGTTCGCTCTTTAAGCAGCTAAACAAAAAACACACAACATCTGGCCCAATGGCGCTAGCACATTGAACAGAATTCAGTAGTTCTTTAAGCAAATTGAACAGACTTCAGCAGCTCCTTAAGCAAATAAAAACACTTAGCACCCCTTACCTCTAAATCCATCTAGCAAAACAGCAGCGAGCAAACGAGCATCTTCTTCTGAAACTCCAGCGAGCGTCCATTTTTTCTAAAATAAATAAATAGATCCAGTCCTTTGAGTGAGGCGCGAGCGTCTTCTAAAAATAATAGATCCAGACCAGTGAATGTAAATCCTTTCCGGCTCTGGTAACTTTGCCGCTCGCAAATGCATTTGAACCAGAGCCGGAAATACATGCTACGTACGAGCGTGAGCAAGTTTGACAGGCTGGTGGAGCTGACGTCATCACGCACGTGATGACGTCAGCTCACGAAGCGCAAAAATTTAAAAAAATTAAAAAAAAGTGCAAATAAATCAGAAATGAAGGGGTGCCACTCGGGAATCGTGGCACCCCTTTTTTGAACCCCAAAACTCGGTAAAAACCGAGTAATTCGGGAAAGTTCAGAGGTTTGGTGTAGGTTCAACTCCCGGCCCATCCCCGTGTGTGTGTAAGGTGTGTCTGCGTGTGTGTGTGTTTACAGCTGCCCCTGGAGAGAGTAGTTCTTTTAGACGCTTCGCAACACATACCTTGGCTATCGGCGTCTATTCCTTTACAGATGTTGTCACCCACCTAGACATATGCCTCTGATGGTGCTGTGTTCAGTGGTCCACGTAGCGCGTTCCATACCTGTGTCATACTGTCGTGTGGTTGGGTAGGTGGGGGTAAGGTCAATCCCCATGCCTGCCAGCTGTGTGTGTGTGTCTATGCTCCCAGCCGCATGGGTTCATAGGTTATGGCTTTAGAGGTTCCGCAGAACACGTATATCCTGCCAACATCTCTGTGTTTGTGGATGGTGAGACACAGCTCGTGGACTGCCTGTGTGCCTGCTGTGGTTGGCGTCCTCCGTAGCGTGTTCTCCACGTGCGCCCTGCTGTGGTGTGGTGGGGTGGTGCTGTGTACGTTACACTCCCGGCCTTGCCACATGTGTCCGTCTGTATCTCTCTCGATGTATATATACATACTTATGTTATGCCCATAGCGCTTCTCTTGCATGGACAGCTGTCTGTCCCATGTATCGCATATTTGCACGGCTGACACATAGAACTGTGGTACGATGCATATCCACTCATTGTCCATGCAACGTCCGTATTCCGGCACGCCCTAGAGACATCTGCTGGATATCGTGGCAGACAGCTATCCTAGCTGTATTGACACTGTACCCGTACACGCCATAAACCTTGTGTATCATTGCCTGTTTATGGTGTGTGTATGTCTATCTGAGCTGTGTGCATGGTCGTGTGTATGTCCCGCTATAGCCGTCTGTGCAGGTGTCGCCACTATGGGTAATCCTTGTAGACCGCTGTTTCATGTGCACTTCAGCACATACCTGCGGACCATACTACCCCTCCTACGACAGCACGGGAGCGGCCTTAGATCAACCGCTGCCCTAGGGGATAGGGCTCCATGGCGCCCACCACCACAACACATGGTGCCCCCATCCTGGTGTACCTACATGACATAACTACTGGAAAGGTGGCCCTGCTAGTGCGGCACCCTAGGCAGCCACCGGGTTGGCCTATGCCTAAGGCCGGCTATGAGCACATCCCATCATTTTGGAGTGGATCCTAGTGTTTCCACACACATGTATCTGTGTCTGTTCATAGCACTCCACCTCAGGGGACGTATATCTCGACACGGCCTTAGGAGATAGTGGGACACTGGGGGCCAGTCATGTCATGTTTCTCTTGGAAACATTGATAGTGGGCACAGTGATATGTTATGCATGCGTATGGCATTTCCGTCAGATGTGGTGTCTTCCTCGCATGTTTGTCGTTGTGTCCTGTCATCAGATATCATGTGGCCGCCGGACTGCTACTGTTACGTGGAACACAGCGGACATATGAGGCAGACCTCTACTCAGTCTGCGTACATCTGTGCAGTTGCAGGGTATGTGACTACTACAACATGCCTACTGTCTGCCTACAATACACACACAGTGTGTGGTGGCATGACAGACCACATGGCATTACTTTGTATTTGCACGGCACACCCACGCAGACAGTTGTGTTCCTCACACAGGTCTACATATGCTTATCCACACTACTTGTTCTTTCCTGTACCATATGTGTGCATCGTATTTGCGCTTCCCGTCGGTGGCGGGGCTCACGTACGGCTATGGGGGCCTGACATTTGTTATGTTGACACTTCATGGCACACTGGGGGACACGTCACCTTTGTGTCTGCTTACCTTCCACATTGACCTTCGCGGGGCATACGTTGTCATCCACAGTTACCGGGGTAGGACATATGCATGTTTGCACATTTGTCCTGCTGTCTTTCTTCCCACCTGTCCACCTAGGATCACTGGTTCAGTACATGTATTCTGGACAGGTAGCTCCTGCATACCCTGACCTGTTGTCATTATGTGTAAACACCCTGACATTCGGCCATTGCCCTTGTTACGTTTCACATAGTGCTGTGCCTTCCTAGCTGATTGCTGCCAAAGCATTCCGGACTGTGCGGTGGATGATAGGGATCGCTATTTCCATTGCATGGGTAGTGACGCTCATAACATCCGTATTCATGGCTACGCCAGCATACCTCTCCAGTGTACCTGGTTATGAGGGATGCACCTCATTTGGGGTCTTCGATGGGTCATGCTCCTCGGACTCCCTCAGAGTTCCACATTGGAAGGGTCTGTTACACATTCAGTGTTAGGAACGGTTTAGGTGTAATCCATAAAATATCCAACATGTACACAACCAGCCAACAGAGCATGGAACCAGCGAAATAATAATATATAACATACCAATCAACATAAAATATCTGCTGGTACCTTATGGCACACAATCCGAACAACACATAGGTAGATGAAACAGTCAACGTAGCAATAGTCCAGGACAGTCCCAAATGGTATATAAAGGTTCCTTTATTAACAAGTACACGCTTTCACCCGTAGGCTTCTTCAGACTTATACATAAGATGAAAGCATTCAGGATTTAAATATCCCTCCTTACATTTTCATTGGTCAATTTCTCATCAAACAATGAACAATTAACCCCAGCATATTAAGCGCAAACTCAATGTTAAATACTCACACATATATTAACATCTTTAAAAACATATTATTAAAACATGTATTATATTATATTGTACTATGCCTAATTTTCATCAATTATAAATATAAAAATATATATAACAAATATGTATATTATATCAATGTAAAACAGTGGTAAACAACTAAAAGAGTGGACTAATAGGTGTTAAATGTATGGCTGTACCTAAACTACATTCCTGTTATTTGGGTTTAAGCCTCCTGCTTCTCAAAAGAGGCTTAATCTGTGCTTTATCATTCAACCCTGGTGTTTGGTCAGCTCTCCACCTAATAATCCATCTCAATTCGCATTCTAAAGTATAGTTGATAAGGTCCCCCCCTCTGGGATTAAAATCTAGCCTATGTAAAACACTGCATTTAAAAGTATGCCTAGAACCCAAATCCTTATGATGTTTGGCCAAAGCATTAAATGCAGAGCCTATTCTGATGTGATAGACATGCTCCCTAACACGTTCTTTCAGTGACCTATTGGTTTTGCCAATATAGCTTGCAGAGCATGCCACACATCTAGCCAGATATATAACATTCTTACTAGTGCAATTTGTTAAAGTGTTAAAATGAAAAGTTTGTTTCATGGTAGGGTGTACGAAAAGAGTTCCATCTTGGATATGTACACATTGGTTACATTTACCACATGGTACAGTGTTAATTCCAGGTGTATCCATACTTTTCCTTGCCAAAGTGTTTTTAGGTTTACATAACTATCTCGGGCCTACAATCTTACTAATATCATTATCCAGATGTAAAATATCCTAGTGTTTAACCGAGATTTGTTTTAACTGTATGGCATCTTTCGTGAAAAACATGGGGGCCCTAAGGTCAACCGTTGTGGGTGTCTGACTAATATCAGATGTACTAATGAACTCTGGAAGATAGGGTTTCGCTATCGTACCTCTTGATTCATTAACTTCCAATATTGTCTGTTCAACCTTCTCTATGTTATAACCTCTTTGTGTGAACTTAGCTCTCAATCCATCCAGCTCTTTCTTATAACCTTCAGCTGTTGGATTGAGTCTAGATGCCCTCATTATTTGTCCTTTCATCAAATTATTAAAGACAAACTTAGGGTGCATACTGTGTCTGTGAAGTAATGTATACTTATGGCATAGTTTCCTACGTATAGAGGTATTGTGTAGGCCATTACTAAGCCTATTAATGGTGACATCTAAATAGGAAATCTCACTCACTGAAGAATTCAATGTAAATTTCATGAAATTATTAGAATTATTCATGCTTTCAACGAGTTCCAGGAGTGTATATACATCAGTAAGCCAAATGAAAAAAAGGTCATCTACAAACCTCTGATATATGCCTACAATCTCTGGAAAAGATCTAGCTTAAAAATAACTTTTTCCTCCCAGCAGGCCATCACTAGGTTGGCGTAGCTATTGGCACAGGCAGTGCCCATAGCTACGCCATCCCTCTGTAGGAAAATCTCTTCTCCAAACATAAAGATATTATTCAACAGAATAGTTTCTAAGAAAAGTGCTAACAAATAAATTCTCTCAGATGAATAATCAGAGTGATTACGTATGTATTCCTGTATAAAATGTATCCCTATATCATTGGGGATAACAGTACACAGACTAACTACGTCTGAAGTGACCAGTATGTATTGTGAGTTATCATCCAGTTGACTAGTATACGCATATAAGTCAAGTAAGAATTGCTTACTGTCTCTCAGAATGGTAATACAGCAAACCTTGAGTCCTGGTCATCTTCAAAAATGACTTTAACGAACATAAACCAGACCAAAACAGACGATGAAAGAGACGATACACTCCGCAGTCCAAACATACTGAGCGCTTTCACCCACTAACATGGGGCATCATCAGAGTACAAATGCTTTGGCCAAACATCATAAGGATTTGGGTTCTAGGCATACTTTTAAATTCAGTGTTTTACAAAGGCTAGATTTTAATCCCAGAGGGGGTATCTTATCAACTATACTTTAGAATGCGAATTGAGATGGATTATTAGGTGGAGAGCTGACCAAACACCAGGGTTGAATGATGAAGCACAGATTAAGCCTCTTTTGAGAAGCAGGAGGCTTAAACCCAAATAACAGGAATGTAGTTTAGGTACAGCTATACATTTAACACCTATTAGTCCACTCTTTCAGTTGTTTACCACTGTTTTACATTGATATAATATACATATTTTTTATATATATTGTTATATTTATAATTGATGAAAATTAGGCATAGTACAATATAATATAATACATGTTTTAATAAGATGTTTTTAAAGATGTTAATATATGTGTGAGTATTTAACATTGAGTTTGCGCTTTATATGCTGGGGTTAATTGTTCATTGTTTAATGAGAAATTGACCAATGAAAATGTAAGGAGGGATATTTAAATCCTGAATGCTTTTATGTTATGTATAAGTCTGAAGGAGCCTACGGGTGAAAGCGCTTATTTGTGTATAAAGGAACCTTTTTATACCATTTGGGCACTGTCCTGGACTATTTCTATGTTGACTGTTTCATCTACCTATGTGTTTTTTGGATTGTGTGCCATAAGGTGCCAGCGGCTATTTTATGTTGATTAGGTGTAATCCATGGTCAATTGACATTAATCATATTAATTCATTAAAGGATCTTCTTTATAAGTGGGAACGGCATAGTTTAACCATCCTATGACCTTCCTAGTTGAAGTTGTTAGTGAGCCATTAGTATGTGTTCCACAGGTCGCCCATTTGTTCCGCATTATGGAAGCGAGTGATCCCCATTTTGGTGATGGCAGATTGAGAGCTGTGTACGCCGGTATTCGTACGCCGGTCTGACTTTGTATGGGGAATTTCTAATGTAGTCCCTATCTGTATTTCCTGTGCTATGCCTTACTGCAGCTGTGTAATTCCGCCAGGTTTCCAGTTATGGGTGCCATCTTGGTCGTACACGTGTCCATCCATGGGAATCGCCTACTGGACACTGATATAGGGCTGTACACATTTCACACCTGCTTTCAGCATTATCCGGTGGATGCTTTGCATCATTAGTGGGGAGTAAGGCATGTGCTATACCCACATCCCTCCCACGGGGCGGGCCAACGGATTATCTGCCAAACACAGAGCCCCATTTCTGCATACCCAGGATCCCATGGCTGCAACCCTCGATGGTACACATTACACATCCTTCATGTGTGCGGGACTGGGATGTGGACGCACTTCTATGGACTCGACAATCTGGGGATTTCTGTTCATATGTCCTGCATTTCATGGACACGTGTCATCAACCTTAAACACGCTGGTGGTGCATATGTCTAGCTGTGCCGTAGTCACAGCTGTCACTTCTTTTGCATTGATCGCAGCTGGTATTGCGAACGGAGCAATTTTTGGAGTCCTACAATGGACACCAGTATGCATATGTAAAGTGTAGAACTTGTTGGACTGTCACCATCTGGCCAGTGGTTTTGACTGATGCTGTATGTTCCCCATTCGCGGATGTCTGTTTGACTACCCATATTATGTATTACTTGGCATATCTATATCCATGTACCAGTAAGCAGAAATACAGCAAACCTTGAGTCCTGGTCATCTTCATAAAAGACATTAATGAACATAAACCAGACCAAAACAGACGATGACAAAAACGATATACTCCACAGTCCAAAGATACTGAGTGCTTTCACCCACTAACATGGGGCATCATCAGAGTACAAAATACATTAGATAGTCATCCCTTATATACTTCCTTCAGAGTCAGTTTAAAGACAATTAATCAATAAAATTGCTCATAGTTAAGTAGCCAGTACTCCAAGTCTTAAAGATAAAGTGACATATAAAAATCAGTGTTGCATACATAACTTAATGGAAACATTAATACAACAACAATGTGTTAATATAAATACAATATTGGTCAATACAATCAGTAAATTGAAACATAATTGATAATTGTTGTGAGTAAACCTTAGAATGTAGTGTGTTGATAATGATATTATGTATATTAATGTGTATAATTGTTGTATTAAGATTCCAAATCATTGAATAAATAAGTACAATTAAATACATATTTTGTATAAATATAAATGTAAATAAGAGTCACAATGTTAAATATAAATATGACTGTATATAAATATATAAATATGATATGAAATAAACTGTAGTTGTTTACATCTTGTTTTCGAGTGACATATCTATGTCCATGTGTCATATATACGGGCCGTCGGACTGTTGTGCAAACCTCTCAACTGTCCCGAATTACTCGTTTTTTACCAAGTTTTGGGGTTCAAAAAATGGCTGCCACGATTCCCGAGTGGCACCCCTTCATTTCCGATTTATTTGCACTTTTTTTTTAATTTTTTTAATTTTCGCGCTTCGTGAGCTGACGTCATCACGTGCGTGATGACGTCAGCTCCACCAGCCTGTCAGACTTGCTCGCACTCGTACGTAGCATGTATTTCCGGCTCTGGTTCAAATGCATTTGCGAGCGGCAAAGTTACCAGTGCCGGAAAGGATTTACATTTACTGGTCTGGATCGATTATTTTTAGAAGACGCTCGCGCCTCGCTCAAAGGACTGGATCTATTTGTTTATTTTAGAAAAAATGGACGCTCGCTGGAGTTTCAGAAGAAGATGCTTGTTTGCTCGCTGCTGTTTTCCTAGATGAATTTAGAGGTAAGGGGTGCTAAGTGTTTTTATTTGCTTAAGCAGCTGCTAAAGTCTGTTCAATTTGCTTAAAGAACTACTGAATTCTGTTCAATGTGCTAGCGCCATTGGGCCAGATGTTGTGTGTTTTTTGTTTAGCTGCTTAAAGAGCGAACTACAAGCTGGGGTCCTGAGGCTGTGACAAGTTAAGTAGATAAAATGACAATCTACAAGCTGCATGTGTATTTATTTCATCTGCTTACTGGGCTCGCTGTTTTACAAGCTATCTACTTAACAGACTTGTCCAAGCTGGGGCTTGTGTTGTTTCATCTAATCTGCTTAAAGAAAAGCTGCATGTCATGTGTATTTATTTTATCTGCTTACTGGACTTACTGTTTTACAAGCTATCTACTTAATAGACTTGTCCAAGCTGGGGTTTGTGTTGTTTCATCTAATCTGCTTAAAGGAAAGCTATGTGTGTTTATTTATTTTATCTGCTTACTGGGCTCACTGTTTGCTATTTGATTAATGGACTTTAATGAAGTCCAAGCTGGCTGGGGCAGCCTGTGTTATTTATCCAATCTGCTTAAGGGAAAGCTGTATTTTTATGTACTGGGCCAAAATGTATTGGACTCATTGTTTTACAAGCTATTTATTTAACCGAGTACAAGCTGGGGGGGGCTGTGCGTTTTACCTGCTTAACGGCTGTGTATTTTACCTGCTTAACAGCTATGTATTTTACCTGCTTAACGTCTGTGCATTGGACTCACTGTTTTTACAAGCTATTTGTTTAATGGAGTACAAGCTGTGGGGCTATGTATTTTATCTGCTTAATAGAAAGTGTGTGTGTGTGGAAGGCTGTGTATTTTATCTGCTTAATGGCTGTGTATTTTATCTGCTTAATGGAAAGCTGTATTGGACTCGCTGCTTTACAAGCTATTTGTTTAATGGAGTAAAAGCTGTGTTGGGCTATGTATTTTATTTGCTTAATGGAAAGTGTGTGTGTGTGTGTGTGTGTGTGGAAGGCTGTGTATTTTATCTGCTTAATGGCTTTGTATTTTATCTGCTTAATGGAAAGTGTGTGTTTGTGTAAAATGCCCTAGTTAAGTATAACTGGTAGTAGGGGTTACTTAGTCTCAGGTTCAAAGCCTGCTCCTTGGGTACAAAAAGCAAGAGCCTGAATTCCCTACCCACTTGTGTTCAATGTTTGGCTCTTTGGTCTGTTCCTCTTAAAATTTGTGATTTTCTAACAAATTAATGAGAAGAACTGAATTCATTAAATAGCCATTTAAGTTTCAGTTGTCCTATCTTTCAGGAAACCCTTGGTAATTTGGTAACATAACATTGTATTCTAGCAATTTTCCAAGATTATACAAGCAATGTTTAAAATGTGTCCCTGGTTATTGGGATTTTTGTTTCCCCCTGGTCCCCCACAATAAATTTTGGCATTTTACAGATTTCTTGTGCTGCAAAGTTGAGAGAGAGAGTCAAGTGGATTTTACAAGGGGCTGAGAACTTCAGGGGAAGAGAAGTTTAGTGCTGCTTGTACCAAGTTTGCTTGCATTGTTAATAGCATAATGGGTAGAGTACTTGCTTTTGATGTAGAAGGCTGTGGATTCTACTCTGACAGTATGTAGATGGATTGCTGATACTATGCTGTGTTGTACTTTTAAAGGCGGTGGCCGGTGAATGCTGCAGTCCTGAGAATGTCCTCCTTTAAACAAGATACCTAGTAATTATGAACCTGATGGCTAGCTAGTACAATGCAAGCTTGTTTGGAATTAAATTGTCACCCCCCCCCTTTTTTGATTTTCTACATGGGGTCTGCTGTTTGTCAGCTTTCATCATCTCTCGATTCATTGCAGTTGATTTTAATGTTGTAAAAGACAACTGTATTTTAGTTTTATACAAGTCAGAAGTTAGATACACGTGCATATTTTGTGCTTAATATTTTGTCCAATTTGTTTGGTATCCCACAATTCCAATGGAGTGGGCAGGGTTACATGATTATGCATGTAAATGTTTATGTTAATTAGCGTACAGATTTGTACCTATTTTTCATAGGCTTTGTCCAGATTTTTGATTATTTCAGGTTGAGAGGTATGCTGTTGTGTGTAGATATATACATGTGAACCCCTCGTTTCATACCTTGCTTTGTTACTGTCTGTGGATTACCTGTGTACACACATCTATTACCATACCATATTTTTCCACTGTACAGGTTCTGGCAGGATGTACGGCTGGTTGGCCCTTAATCTTGCTGTGTGTTACATTGACCTGTGTCTATCTGGCAATTCGCTGGCGTGTCATGTGAGACCTTCTTGATTCTATAGGGACCTGATCCCGTAATTGTGACGTGCTTCCACTGGCCATATATTTCTCTGTCGTCTGGATCTGTATGTAACCAGTCCTTTCAGGACACTTTCTATTGTTCTTTTCTGGTTACATATATGAGTACTTTGGTATGTTGTGCTATTATTGTGTGTGGAGCATTTCTCCACGGGCCTCTGCTGACACTGGACATATATCCAGCTAGCCTAGCCCGGTCAACAAGTGTGAGCCAACTAAACAGAATTCGTACGGTGGCACCTTCTGACAAGTGGGTCGGGTTACAGATGCATAACCGTCGTCAATCCCTACTACTAACACGCACGTTATTCTATCCACATTCTATGTTTGTCTTATCACATAGCATGTGTTTCTCACTATTTCTACTGGTACTTTACATGGCATTGTCCGATTCCATACTTTCAGAGGCTGACAGTTTTGAGACATGTATAACTAACGTGGAGGACACAGCATTAACTTTCCCTGCTGTGAGCGGATCACACACGCACACGCGCACTTGCATTTCCTAATTGTGGGTTACGCGTAGGTGCACATGCATATCCGTATTCTGGTTATATATGTTTACTGGGTCTGTGTGGTTACGTGGTCTGTATTAGTTGTGACTGTTCCGGTAACATATCTCTGATCCAGTTGACGGACATGTGCGGAACACACTTTCACCTTTACACATGTAACTGTCTTTGCGGCATGGACGCATTACATACGCATTCACATTTATATGTTCTATAGTCATAATTCAAACGGGACTGCATTCACGTTTGCCGGTTGCTGTGACCACTACACGTTAGCTGTTCTGTCTCATTTATATGCATACCCATGGTACTTAGCTACATTAACATACCCCCCACCCCACCCCACCCCGCACTCACGTACGTCACAGGCATCCATTCTCCTGCTGGGAAAAGTGCGGTACTACATGTTACACATTCCTTATTCCCTACCGCTCATGGCCCAGGATGCATATGTCGTGACCGCAGGGATATTCAGATCACAGGGGCTTATAGCCCCTATGCATACAGGCCTTCGATTGTCAGGGTGTTCCTGTGGTGCTTTGGGTTTGGTCTTGTCCGCCTAGTGTACGGAACTGCCCTGACCATGTACGAATGTCAGACAAGTCACATGGGCACGGTTTGTCCGTGTCTATGATACCATATCCCCCCCCATTATTCCTAACCGTGCGCACTGATTGGCCGGCATGCCCGTTGTAGATCGTGTTATAGTAATTGCACACGGTCTGGTCGACTGGACCTATTTCCATTACTATACCTCAGTATTTATAACCTGTCTCGCTATGTTACATGGGTTTAACATTGCGTGACAGCTTTCACTGAGCCACGGACATGTCCTTTGCTTACTTTGGGGCAGTCCCGCTCTGCTACACACATTTAACATGGCGAAACAGGTTGAACAGCACAGCAACGGGGACATCGGGCTCTCCGTCGCTGTTTTGTATTGAATCGCTATGTTGACTTTGTTTCACATAGCGAGACAGTGTTGACATTGGCAACGGACATCTCGCGCAGTACATCCGCACCGCCGCGCATGCCGTATGTCTGCGGATGGGCGGCGGACAGGCATTATGCTGTGCCATTATGTCTGGGAATATATGGTTTCTTTCCCTAGATGATATGGCATACTAGCAATGACCCGCGTCTGGGTGTGGGTACTGCTGTATTTACCCACGGTTGCCTTTGTGTGGTCCCTCGGGCATCGGCCTCGGGACCGCACCGTGTCTACCGTGGGTATATCTAGCATTACCCACATCCGGGCGTGGGTTATTGCTATGATATTCCGTGTGTACGGACACGTGTGTTTGGACAACCTACAATAGCTTCTGCTATTGGCATACAATGCTGTGGGTGGTGCCGGTTACCATACATATGCCTTTCTCAAAAGCCGACTTCACACTTCTAAAAACTAGTGTGGTCTCCTTTAAGGCCACTGAGCTGGTGGTAAACATTACTCAAACCGCTGAATCACTTACAAATGCCTTCTACCAGCACCTACAGGACTACATGGATCAGGCAATCCCAAACAAAACTAAGACTCTTTGTACCAAAGGCAAGCGTCCAGTCTGGTGGACCCCAGCCATAAACAAGCTCTACAACAAAAGGAGGAAGCTACTACAAGATGGAGCAAAATCCTTGAAAGGTAAGACACCCTTGCTCATTATAAGTAAAAAACTAAGAGCTCTCATAAAATCATCCAAGGCAAATTCTGAGAGAAAAATCGCCAAGGACTCAAAAGACAATCATAAGGCCTTCTTTAGCTATGTTAGAAACCTAGGAGGAAACTCCCAGATATGCTCAGAATTAGTTCAAAATGATGTGAAGATTACTGAACCTACACACATTGTCAACATACTGGCTGACAGGTTCAGTGCAAACTTCTCCCCCCCTCCTCCCCAAAAGGAGAGATATCTATACCAGAGGATTGTAGCCCCCCAAACATCTCTAACGCCCAGGTGAGAACTGCTCTCTCCAAGGCAAAAAACACAGAATCCATGGGACCAGATGGTGTCCCCGGCTGTGTACTCCATGAACTCAATGAGGAATTAAACCCGCAGTTAGGACAGCTGTTTAATCTTAGCCTCACCTCAGGATACGTACCCAAGGAGTGGCGCAAGGCGACTGTGGTCCCACTTCACAAGGGCGGTGCCTCCACTGACCCTGGAAATTACCATCCCATTAGCTTGACAAGCCTTATCTGCAAAGCCATGGAGAGGATCATAATAGAACTCATAAATAAAGACATAGGGAACTTGCAGACTTTGGATCCAACCCAGTTTGGCTTTGTCAAAGGCAGATCATGCCTTTTAAACTTGGTTGACTTTTTCGAAACAGTCACCAAGGCCATTGATGAGGGTAAGGCAGTCCATACAGCCTACCTCGACCTGGCAAAGGCCTTCGACACAATACCCCACTCAGGTATCATCGAAAAACTCATCAGCTTGAATGTAAACCCATACATCACAAGATGGGTTGCAAACTGGCTAAGTGACAGAACCCACAGGGTCAGAGTTGCTGGTGCCATGTCAGACTCAAAGCCGGTCACAAGTGGTGTCCCACAGGGCTCAGTCCTGGGTCCACTCTTGTTCGGCATCTACTTTTCCAAAGTACAAGCAAACACAGGAGGGTTATGGCTGACAAAGTTTGCAGATGACTGCGAACTGGGCGCCATAGTCGAAAACACATCTGACACAGATATCCTTCAGAAGGGCCTCATAGAAATGGATAACTGGTGCCAGAGACATGGCCTAAAGCTAAACGCCAAGAAATGCATAGTCATACCCTTCAGGAAAAACAAGGTTACCCCTAGCTACCATATAAGTGGCAATCCACTGAGCACAGGAGAAGTTATCAGGGATCTGGGGACCCAGGTTGACAGTAACCTTTCGTTTGACACTCACGTTGCTAAAGTAGTTAGGAAGACCTTCTACATTGCCCACCTGATCATGAAGGGATTCACATCTAGATCAAGGGAGGTCATCGTCCCCCTGTACTCATCACTCATTAGACCTATGATTGAGTACAATGCCCCATTCGGAATGTATCTGACCCGACACCTGCAGCAGCTGGAAAGGCCCCAAAAGTTCCTCACCAAAAGGATAAAGGGTCTCATAAATATGTCTTATGCTGCCCGACTGAAAGAACTCCAGCTCTATTCAGTCGCATACCGCTTGCTCAGAGGTGACCTGTGCCTGACATACAAGGCCATGTCAAACCCAGATTTGATGAATATGCTTCACCTCAAAAAATCTAGATCCCTCAGAACCACAAGGGCGGGAGACTTAAACCTTGACACGGTCATTAATAGAATGTGCTGGAGGGACAGATTCATCACCCAGAGACTCCCTATGCTGTGGAACAAAATCCCGGTACATGTGAGGCAGAGCACCTCGCTGGCCTTGTTCAAGAGGTATCTTGACCAATAGATGGGAGATTGCAGATATACCCCAGGGATTACTTCAGTGTCACTGCTTGACAGAGGTACAGCAAAATAATAGGCATAGTTTTCTTCAAACTAAAGGGGTGGCGAAGGCCACATAACTATGGGCTAGGCTTATAAATGCCCTTGGGCAGATAGCCTAGTATGAACCTATGAACCTATGAACCTATGTTCTGCGTTTGTCCCATTCACACTTGTCTATCCCCTGTCCTCATTCGTACGTGGATATTTCTGTGGCATATGATTGAACTATGTATTACCTGCAGGTATGCTGTGTACAGTGCACATATGTCACGGTTGATTACGTGTATCTGTGTACCTACCTCTGTGATACTGAGGACTACCACACATCCTTCGCAGGATTACATGCGTATGTCCATGCTATTATTCAGTGGCCTGTGGGGGGTTGTCAGAGCGACGGTTACACATGTCCCTGTTTGTGCACGCATCATGGTGGTCTTTGACCGGCCTCCGTTGCTATCGTGGGATGGACGGTGGTGTTGGTGTGTGTTTGGGTTGTGTTTCCACTGCCGATACGTCAGTGGGGGGTGGGGTTGGCACATGTTCCCCTTTGCAGGGGGCCCCATCCTGGACATTTGTGTCATGCGTCAACACTTGGCACATGCCATATGTCCTGTGATATTCCCACAGTCATGTATGCCTTTCTGCATTACTACTGCGTGTTACTGGCAGTTTGTATCTGGTATGCATGGCTATTATGTTGGATAGCTTAGGCTATTCCCATGATATGACATACCCATTCATCCGGGCATATACGTGTTATTCATTCCTTTGCATTGGCCATGGGTGTTTGGCCATCCGGCACCACTATTATCTACGTGTGATGTCCCACCTTCACCTTCTGTGCATGTGGCACCCTGTTGGGGTATCCTGCTTGGTGGGTAGATGTTCCGCCCTATGTATTGTGTTTGACATGTCTGCATAGCTAATCATCGGTACAGTGGCTGCACATACTGCTTTGTCCAGATGTGTACAGTTATGGACACCGTGGCGTGTGAACGCCTATGGGGTTTCGACAGGTCCGTACCACATGCGGGATGTACGCATTCTGCCGACACATTCACATGCGGCCATTTGGATATCAGTACCTGAGGTGGGATGTTGACATATGGGGTGCATATTTGCACGCGTGGCACTGCCTAGGGCAATACTTCATACTACATTTGAGGTATACCCACTGTGTGTAGGTGTGCAGCTGCGCAAGGCTGCTAGCTGGATTGGGTGGACGGTCATACATGGGTGCGGGTTACGTGCTATGACGGGGCTGTTGTGTATTACATTTGCATGCATGAGTTCTGCTTCTGGATATTCCGCTTCGGCATACGCCATCCTATGTGTATGCGACGGGTACGTTGCTGGGTCTAGTACATGTTGCTATGCACATGTTTGTCTGTGTTTAGGGTATCTGGTTTCTTTCTGGTTGTTATATAGACACGGCTGCCCGGCTGTGTACTCTCACTACCACTGTGGAACTGCTGGTGACCATGCCCATGGGGCTACTCGTGTGTGTAGGTGCAGCGCGCTGACATGCTGTGGTACACCTTCACTGGGTATGCCCACTGACAGTGCATTGTGTGACAGACACGGTATTACGCATATCCTTTGTTCCTTGGATGGGTACAATTTGGACTTCGTGGGTTAATGTTTGGTTCTCCGTTTTGTGTAGACGGGTACTATGTTGCATACTCTGTGTACGTTTCATTATCCATGGACACTGGTTGGTGCGGTTACTATTGCAGGCGGCCTGTGACAGTCAGCACTTTAGGTTGCTCCTCGCCTGCTGGCTTGGCCACGCCTATGGGCGCATCCTACTTGGGCTCACGCACATGCCCTCTGCACGTGGTTGTGGTTGCAGCGCACACTCATTACTATGCATGTGGTGCTGCTACGCCGGTTATACACTGCACTGCCGGCGCAAGCCTTACACCGGCCTTGCGCTGAGCTTCATGAATCCAGGGGAAGGAGTATATATTTTACAATGAATGAAATTTCTGTGTTATGTATAAACTTTGGGAATAAAGATGTAAGTAGAATTCAATGGAAAAAATAACAGAAGAAATAAGAAACAATCCTGTCTTTTCTGGAGAAGGTATAAATCATCATTCAGAAAAAGGCTTCTTTTATAAATTCAGTACTGATGGGAAAAGTAGCATACTTAGAAAGTGTATTTATGTTGCTAACAGTATTTCCAAATGAATTATTGCAGATATTTGTATTCCTTTATATGAGGTTATAAATTAAACCAAATAAGAGTGTTGTATGTAAATAAAGAGGAAGGAGGCCTAGGGTTAATAAACCCAGTGGGATGTGCTGTTTATTAAGTTTGTACAAAGTGTTAAAGTGAATAAATAAAAAGATGAGAGTCACTAGTAAAATTATATAAATATAACTATGATAATTTGGGGGTATGGAAAGAAAAAGAAAAAAAGAGTATATAAATGAAATAAATGGTTAGCATGAAACAGTACTTTTTGTGAAAATAAAAATAGATGATATACAAAAAGAAAGAAAAGTATGGTACAAGAATGTAATGATAAAACATTGCTATATAAAACCATGGGAAAATCTAACAGATGAAAAAAATAAAGCATAAAAATAAGACGCAAATGATGTAATCAGAAAGTAGAACATCAAGATTTTTGTGGAGCCTAACAATAGATAAAGTGCTGTGAAAGGAAATATACCATATAAAAAGAAAAGGGCTCCTATTGCATGAGCAAATGCTAGAAATAGCGAACACTCATTTGTCGAACCCAAATGCAAGAAACCACAGAATATCGAAGAAACAGATCAGTGATTTTTTTCCCAGGGAAAAAATTTGCTGGGCCGTTCTCCAGACTTTGTTGTTTTCTTCACTGTGGTGTGATCTCAGAATTGGTATATTTAGGGTGGGGGCATAGCCCCCATATTGTGGGGTAGGGGGGGCAAAGCCCCCTACTTTATGTTGCCTGTACTTTTTTTTTTTTTTTTGGATCAGCAAATTTTTTCCCCGGGGAAAAATTTGCTGATCTGTTCCTTTGAAATTTTGTGGTTTCATGCATCTGAGTTCGATAATAGATTGTTTGCTATTTTAAGCAATCATATGATCCCAAATAAAAGTAATAGAATATGTTTACATTGTTAAGAAGAAGAAACTACTGAACATGTATTTTTGAACTGTAAAAGAGTAAAAAAGTTAGGGGGAACACTGTGTAAAGAAAATTGTTTGAAGCTACAAAAGAAGAGGATAAAATAAACATGGATATGATTAAATATGGATATTATAAAAACAGAAGTAAATAATATGTTAAAAGTATAGATAAGCTATTTATGTTATATGGGTGATATGGAATAAAAGAATAAATGAAATTATTGTTAATGGTAAACAGATTTTAGCAATAATATTAAGTAAAAATCAGAGGGCTAAAAAGTTAGTATGATTGTAAGGAAAATTATGAATATGCATAAATATATTTGTATACCTATACATTTGTTTTTTTCTCAAAAAATGTTTTATTAATTATATGAATAGCAAGACAATTAAAAGATTATACATAACAAGAAGGCATAAATGAACATATAACAATTCATCTAGTGATAACAACCTTCATGAGATTTTGATAAGTTATTTAGAAATAAAACATACACCATATGTACACTATATACAAGTTAGGCAACCTGAGAGAGAAAAAAAAAAAAAAAAAAAAAAAATATTTAACTAACTATTTAATATGTTTAGAACCTTTTCTAACACAACCTTTCTAATAGCTTTTTTTTTGGACTTCCACCTAAGTATCTTTGAGCATCAATAAATTTAAAAGCCATTTTCTGGAAAGTAATCCATTTTAATTTAGAACGATCAATCCAATTTTGTATTATATAAAGTTTTAGTAATGAGCAAATAAAAATGATAACATGAATATCAACTTTTGAAAGATGAATCAATGGAATATGTAGAATAGCAAATTCCCGTCAACGTGGATTTTTGATATCCCATTTTCTGCAGTCTGACTTTCAAAGATGTCCACAATCTATGAGAAAAATGACAATACCATAGAATATGAAGGAGGTCTGCTTGGGGATGAGAACAGCATGAACACGAAGGGGACTTATTTGGGTTAAATTTGTTTAATTTGATTGGGGTAAAGTAGGCATCATTATTAATCATTAATTGTGTGTATGCTAATTTTTTAAAAGGGATAAATTCCTTAATGTGTCTAATAGCCAGGACTTTCTGAGATTCTGACAATTGGGAATTATAATTCAACCAAACATTAGATAAAAGACAGTTGTGGTCCATCATTAAAGAATTAATTAATTTATATGAGTTTGAGAGCATTTTATCAGATGATGAAAGTATTTTGATAATCGTGTTAAGGTTTTTCAATTGTGAGTCTATGGGGACCAGAGATACAAATTTGTTTTTAATTATTGCTCTTAGTTGTGTAAGAATTGGTGGGTAATTCCAGTTTACTTTCAATAACTTACGCCAGTCAGATAAAGGCAAGTCAAGATATTTCAAAACATCTCCTACTTTTAGATTTTTAATTAAAGGATAGTTTGTTAAGTTCAAAAGTTTATTGTCCAATAATATATTTGGGTTTAGATGAATTGGCTGAACATGGTGCGAGATCTTTTCTAGTTTACACATTTTGAGTAAGGTTTGGAAATCTCTAATCTTTTGTTTAAATACTGTAGATATATTTTTAATAAATAAACTATCCAGAGAGATAAAGGGAATAGCCTCAGGATTTAAATTATTAGAAATGACATAATTATACCATAATTTTATCCATAAAGAGTGATTTGGATAAGAAGTGTTATTGAATTTAGAGATAGTAAGAAGTTTATTGGATGAGACAATCAAATAATAGAGATAAAGATTAGGTAAACCCAAACCTCCCTTGTCCTTCAAAAATGCCAATCTAGAATAGGAAATTCTAACAGATTTAGGGAACCATATGAATTTTGCCAAAGCTTTGTTTACAGACTCAAAATTTTTTTTTGAAATTATCTGATCTGATGATGAGAATTAGTAAAGAAATTTAGGCAGAATATTCATTTTAATAATGGCCACCCTTGAAAGAAATGAAAGGTTTAGATGCTTCCATCTGTCCATATCAGACAATATAGAGTTCCATAATTTATTAATATTATTTTGAAAGGAAGATTTATTATTGTGTTCTAAATTGATTCCTAAATATTTTATATTATAAGTAAACTGAAAATGATCGTCTGGAAACAAAAAAGATTTGTGTGCTAAATGATTTAAGGGAAAAATATGAGTTTTTGTAGAATTTAAAAGATAGTTGGAAACCAAAGAAAAATAATCAATAGAATTCATTATTTTTCTGTAATCAGATAATGGAGTTTGAAAGTAGATTACTAAATCATCCATAAAAGCAGAGAAATGAATATTAGTATTAAGAATTCTAGGGATGTTATGAAAAGTATTTTGAGTAATAAACAATAGCAAAGGTTCTAAGTAAATGTTGAAAAGAAAAGGGGACAATGGACAACCCTGTCTTGTTCCTTTAGTGATCTTTATCGGAGCAGAAAATTGACCATTAATGTATAGTCTAGTAAACATATTCTTGTATAAAACTTTTAAAAATTTATAAAGAATAAGGGAATATTAAAACATAACATAGTTTGAAATAGAAAGTTCCAACATACTCTGTCAAAGGCATTTGATGCATCTATAATCAAAGCATATATAGGGTTTGGATTTTTCTTAATGAGATGAAGTATAGTCTCTAAAGATAGAGTATTATCCCAAGCATGTCTCTGAGACATAAAACCTGATTGATCTGACAAGATAATTGAGGGTAAAATCCGTTTCAATCTGTTAGCCAGAATAGATGACAGAATCTTAATATCCACGTTAATTAAAGAAATGGGTCTATAATTTACTGGGTCAGATTTATCTTTATTATTTTTTAGGATTAGAATGGTTTTGGATGTGTTCCAATGAATATCTGAGATATCATTAACTCTTATATGATTGTAAACTTTAAATAGAAAGGGAAGAACTACCAATTTGAAAGTTTTGAAAAATTCTGGAGTAAAACCATCAGGTCCCGGAGATTTACCCAGTTTAAGATTATCTATTGAATCCGAGATTTCTTGTACCGATATAGGGGTAGAAAGTAGTTTTTGCTGATTATCATTAAGTTTAGGGAACTGCAAAGAGTCAAAAAAGAGTTTTGAGTGATTATCTTTAACAGAATTAGAAGAACCTGAATATAACTCAGTGTAAAGAGAGGTGAAAAGTTGAATAATCTCTTCATCAGTATTATATAATCTGTTATTATAAGATAAAGATGTAATATTTGGATTTCTGAAGTTAACTTTAATAATTCTCGCTAACAATTTAGATGGAACCTGGGCCCACTCTGAATATGAAGCAAGTAGCTTTTGTTCAGCTAAGGAGAGGTTATTTTGGTGAAGCAGAATTAAATCTTTCTGACAATCAAAAATTTGTTTTTCTAAAGTAGCATCATAGTTCAGACTAAGATGATTTTCCAACGAAGAAATTCTTGATCTTAAGAATTCCTCTTTCTTAAAGTATTGTTTTTGAAAAAGCAGCTTTACTAATAAATAAACCTCTTAATCTTGCTTTACATGCAGCCCATTGTATGTCATAAGGAATGTCTGATGATTCAAGACTATTCACCATTTCATTTAGGATTTCTGAAGCTTGTTTGCAAATATCTTCATTTGACAATAAGTTATTATTTAAGGTCCACTTATTAAACATAGTTTTATTTTTGATATTGGGTTTTATGTTCAATTTTAGTGAAATTCTTGAGTGATCCGAAAAGAATCTGGGTTCTGTAGTAAAGTCCACAATATATTTTGAAATATAATCTGAAATTAGAAAGAAGTCTAATCTGGACCACGAATGATAGCACTTAGAATAATAAGTATATATATCATTCTTGTTTATATTTTTAACAGTGCGGATGGGGTCTATTAAATTATATTCTGTCATCAAATCATTTAGAGCCAGAGTAGATTGAAGATTATAGGTGACAGTGGAGCGGGAACGATCAATTACAGGGTTTATAACTGCATTCCAGTCACCACCCACTATAATATGATGATCCTTATAAGATGCAAGAATATTGTAAATTTTTAAAATGAACAAATGTTGTGAATTACATGGGCCATATAGATTTAAAATTAATAAGGGTTTGTCCAAACCAGCAATAGAAGCGGTAAATAAGCACCACCTCCCCTCATCATCAAATTTCTCATCAATAATATTCCCAATGAATTTTTGTTTAATGATTATAGCTACACCTCTGGAGTTAGATGAGTCACCTGAAGCTATAATCTTTTGATCCATTTTTTTTAACTCTTTATTCCAATCAATACGTGAAATATGGGTCTCTTGAATAAAACAAATGTTAGCCTGTGATTTAAAGATCATATGAAATAATAGTGACTTTTTCGCTTTATCTTGAATGCCTCTAACATTCCAAGAATCTAAAATTATGTCAACAGGCATATTTTACAAGTATAATCATTATTGATGCTATAAAAGTGAACTCAAGGTGCAAATCCAACACAACATTAAAAAGAAGAAGAAAAAAAATAAAAGAAAAAACAGTCTTTAAGTATTCAAGCAAGTCATCAAATAACATTTGGTGAAAAAAAAAGAAAAAAGTTTTTTTAAGAACCATGAAATGTATAATAATAACCTTTATCCTAACTCTAGTGCCTACCCACCAATCCCCCTGTGATAAAGGAAGAGCAGAAGAACATGAAAAAAACATTGTAATTATAGATAATAATAACCTCAAGTTAGAATACAAATTACTCAAAGGAAGCCTAACATAACATAAAGTCCGAGTAATACTACTAAAAATATATACAAAATTAACTAATTTCAAGACGTCCAACATGCTTAATCCCTACTTCTAATACTAATCTAAAGCTCCTATCCTTAAATTGAAATTTATAGTGATTATATGTATTTCCTCAAGTATTTCAAGAGAAAGAGAAACAAGTAAATAATAAATAAATCACACTCTGCTTAACTAGAACACTCTATCATAAGAAGTAATACAATTAAAACTGAAAGATATGTAAGATAACATATATAAGTATAACAAAACCAACTGGTAACATTATAATATAAGTAAATAAGTATAGCATTACTGAACTAAAGATAATAGTCATGCACTATCTACTGAACCTTCTTTAGTACTTTAGTGATAATTTCATTAATCAACATGACCATTAGTATGATAAAAGCACTAATACCTGCAGAATGAGTATTTAGTTATAGTTCAAATAAAACAAAAAACAACTACCAAGCAACCATATCTCAAAATGAAAAACAATTCAGTCTGGAGATGCATCTATTAACTAGATAATAATAGTACAGGAACTATTCAAAATGAAATATTATAAGCTGTAAGGTTTTAACACTAGTTAATATACATGAATAAAGTATAATTATATTATTAAATAGTAACTTAAACAGCATCATATATATTGGACTGAATGTACAACAATGTGCATACATATAATTTTAAATCTACTTTTGAATATTTTACTAATGACTCTGTTAGGTTATGTAGCCATACTATTCTTCTAAGCCATAGATGTAACATAGCAAAACAGCATGAAAAGACAAGGCTTTTAAAGTAAACATTTTGAACATCTAATTAAAACAGAAACAAGCAAGCTAAATGCAGTAAATCTAAGGGCTTAAATATATATATGTAGATTCAGCTAATCATATTAAAGATAGTTATTTCAAACCTTTCAAATAAGTAAAGGCTTTCTTAAACATAAACTACTAATCATAAATATCACATCCAGCCTCTGAGAAGAGAGAGAGCAGAGAATAGAAAGAACATAAAACTTTCATATGAACAGGTATACTTTGTAACATTTGTCAAATTAAACACTTCAGTATAATATAAAATATTGTATGAAAAAATATTCTGAATAGGAAAATATGTTCATTTCTTTACACATCCTTTAGAATTTTAATATATAAAACTAACCTGTTCATTTGTTTCCAGAAACATTTTCACTCTGCTTTATGAAAGTAGCAGCTTGCTTTGAAGTCATGCAGACACACTAAAAGTCACTGAATATATTATGTGACATGAATCTGTTTAAATTTAAAAGCAACCTTCATTTATGAAGAGAAAACACTTTAAATAATAGCCAGATCTATTAAAAGTTAGTGCTATTGAATACTTGTTGAAAACAAGCAGACTTGTGTATTTGAAACTGTCCTTCTTTCCTCACAAATGATGACATCACCATCCATCTCAGAGAGACTGTAGTGTGCACATGTTCATGCAGAGCATCAGCTGGAACTCTGAGGGGAAGATTTTCTTGCTAGAATGTTGAGATGGAATGTTTTTCCTCCAAAATCATTTAGCTTACACAGAAGGCTGTAACTCCAAAGCTTGTAGTAAAATTAACATATTATCTATTTACACAGCAAGCATATGTGAGAGAAAGAGAAAAAAGTAAATACAGGAATTTAAATGCTTCTATTAATCCACACAAATCTAGCAAGCATATATCCTGTCACTGCACACTGTCACACCAAATCCATCATGTGTAAATTACATGACAAGTTCTTAAGGTAATATAATTATGTCACACCAGAATTACAAATCATGTAACACAAATACTGTCAGATTAAAGAAAAGAAAAGATCAAACCTTATTGTAGTTCTTTAACAGTAGAATATTAAGATACAGTGTCAGGAAGCTTTTTAAATGTTTTAAGAAAAATGTCTTTTGCATCTTTAGGATCTGAACATACAAATCTTTTGTCATTAGCTGTGAAAGACAAGGTATTAGGATATGCCATTGAAATCTAACCCCTCTTTTATCAAGTCAGCACAATAGGGGCTAGTTTTTGTCTATTTAATTTGATCTGTGCAGGAAGATCTTGGGAAAATGATAGTTTGTGAGACTTCCATATGAATTGTTTCTTTGTTTTAGCAGTTTCTAGGATCTGGAAAGTGTCTTGAAAGTTTAGTAACTTAGTATAAATTAACCTTGGTGTAGAAGAATCTTGCTTTGTACGCAGTGCTCTGTGTGCTCTCTCTACAATTATAGATTTTGAAGAAGCTTCACAATTTAACAGTGTTTCAAAGATATTTTTAGTCACAGATAACAAGTTTTTATTGTCATAAGATTCAGGTAAACCACGAATAATGATGTTATTTCTTCGACTCCTGGCTTCCAGATCCAATATTTTAGCTTGTAAATCTGAAATAGTTTTATCTCTAGATTTAAAGTCACTTTCCAATAAGTCTGTTTTAACTTCCAAAGCTAAGATTTTATTTTCAATAGTAACAATACTATCGTTTATTTGCTTTAAAGATTTATTAAAGTCAGCAAACTGTTCTGAAAAGTTTTGTATAGCACTTTGGATTGGTTTTAATGCTATTTTTAGTTCTTCTAAAAGGAAATTTGAGCCATTTAAATCTTTATTACTTACATTAATAGTTTCTGTAGGTTGTCTAGATGATTTCAGTCTTTTTGAACCTGAATCTTTTTCAGGATAGAGCATTGAAGTATATTTGGCCTTTGTAGGCTGAGTCTCCATGGAGTCAGATTTTGTAGCCATGCCCAGAAATGGAATGCAGTCAACAGGATACCAGGAACCAGGAACAGACTGGAGCAGTAGGAGTCCCAGCAGCAGAGAGACCAAGAATGTTCTGAGGTAAAATAAATCCCAGGATAATAATTCCAGAAGATAAAATAATCCAAATGCGTAGAAAAAGATTTATAAAATCTTTTAGTATAAAAATTTGAGGAAAAAGGTTGATGTAAAGTTGTAAAAAAAAACAAAAGTTAAATAGCTGTGAGGAGCTCAGAGAGTAAGGACTAGACTAGTCGGCGGCCATCTTGGAATGATATACCTATACATTTGTACATTTGTAAATATATAAATGTGTTGTAAATAAAATAAGACTTGTTTTTGTATAGAAATAAAAGACCCTTACTCTTTTTGATAGGTGCGATGGGATCTTTTACATCCACCTGAGCTATCACCAACTCAAGGAGATGGGGCTTCAATTTAACATCTCATTCAAAGGACAACACACTCAGGAGTGCAGCACTCCCATTATACTGCACTGTAGTGCCAGCAGTCTATCTTGCTGGTGTGGGAATAGAACCTACAGCCTTCTGCACCAAACATGTGTGTGTGTATGCTACCTGGTGCACCACTGACACTGACAGTACTAGAAAAGAGAAATATCTGAAAATAAATTCATCACAGCATCACTGTTGGCACATAGTAACTGCACCAGAAGTTATTTCCTATGGAAAAAAATGGCAATCAAGTTCAACATTAATTAGGTGAACTCAGCATTATCAAGTTTACATCTGATGAGGTGTAAAGAAGACATTTTACTGATTTTACATTCAGAAGCTGTCAGAATATTACTTCTTGTTAATCTTCCAGAATACAACGTTTCTAGCAACCACTTTCTAGGGTACCAAAAATTTTGCATACATAATATGATGAACTGTTCAGTGATTACATCTGCATAGCAACAAAATTGTTTCTGCACATATGTAGAAGTGTGAAAAACTTGATCAAAGTATGAAAAAATATGTGCATGTTCCCATAAACCTTGTGTGACATAACATTTTGTATGTACCAAAGTATTAGTGTTTTTAATTTCCCCTTGCCAGCTACTTCAGACTTAATCATGTTGTTGTTGTCTACATATCTTTAATCAGTATTGCTGATGTTCAGCTTCATTACAAGTCAATATTTATCACTGACAAATGTGTGTTATAAGTATTGTAAGCTGGTCCATTTGACAATCAGATCATACCCAAACTCTAAAGACACTAGTATCCCCAATGTTCTTATACTATGTCATACCTCACACCACCCTATCAACAGAAACATCCTTTTCTATTGAAATTAATATTGTTAGCCAGCCTTATTTGAGGGACCCATAGAGAGGGATACAGATCAGTGGCTGTAGAAAATCATCTGCAAAGGCTGGTACCATCTTGTTGTGTCCTAACATACCCCAGTGGTAGATATTTCATACATTATCTCTAGTGCTGGAATCTTATCTTTAGGTGCTAATTTGGATATGCTGTTCACAGATGAGTTCTGTGTGTCCATCTAAAGGTTCATAACTTCATAGGTAGGTGTTAGGCTATCGGCCCTAGGGCCTATACAAGCCCAGCCAAAAAGGTACCCTGGCTTTTGCCACCCAAGAATATTATTTTCCTGTGCCACTGACGAGCAGAGCCACAGAGGTGATCCCCGGGGTGATTTCCTATTTCCCATCCAATTGTCAAGATTTTTCTTGAAGAGTACTAATGAGGAGCTTTGTTTGATATAGATAAGTAGTTTATTCCAGAGTATGTGAAGTCTCTGGGACAGGAATCTATCCCTCCAGCATGTTCTGTTTATTGTGGTGACAAGGTTTAGGTCCCTAGAGCATGTAATGTAGCTCAGCGGGATTGGGACTTCTTTAAGTGGAGCATGTCCAACAGCTCTGTGTTTGACATAGCTTTGTATGTTAGGCAGAGATCACCTCTGAGTAGGCGATATGCGAAGGAGTAAAAAGCTGGAGTATTTTGAGATGGTCTGCATAGGGCATCTGTTTGAGGCCAGTAATCCTCTTTGTGAGGTATTTCTGCAGCCTTTCCAGTTGTTGTAGATGTCTTGTGAGGTACATACCAAAAGGGGCATTGTACTCTATAATGGGTCTAATGAGTGATGAGTAGAGGGGAACAATGACCTCTTTTTTCCTGGATGAGAGACCTTTTGTGATGAGGTGTGCCACGTAGAAGGATTTCCTGACATCATATCTTTTTTTTTTTTTTTCAATGACGGCATAGCCCAATCCCCTTTCTGAGAACACTGCATGACTGGGTGAATCAAATATACTTCCCCTGACAGCTGGCCACTTGCTGCCCATTGTTTAATTTTACTGTTGGGTCTTCCAGTGTCCCTCCCAGTGGACATAGACAGGTGTCATCTCATTCAAGAAATAAACTGTTATACCAACAGATCTGTCATATTAGCTACATATATTCAACACAACTTTAAACAAAAGATTAATATCCAGGTTACTTAATTGTGGGAAGTGTCCCAACATGTTCGGGGTTAAAACTGGCTAGGCAGAAAATCATAAATGGTAATAATCAACTGAGTCCACAGTGAAGAAAAGGAAGTTACAACTGCTTACATCACCATTTATTTCTGAGGACAAACCTCATAAATAGCTACATAACAGATATTACAGGGATAGTATGCAGAAACAGCAAAACATAGTAAAAAGAAATATACAACAGGCAAACTCTGGTTTATTGGTTATTCAAATTTTAAGGAGGAACTACTCTGAGTACTAAAGTAACTACTCTGTAGTATGTTCTGTTCCCCTCCAGGAAAGATACCTCCATTACTGGCACAAGGATCTGCAACTTTGCTGATACATGGGTATGGTTAGACACAATGAAAGCTGACTTTATAAATCAGATGAGTGAATAATCTTACAGCGTCTTAAATTCAATGCAAGAAGACATGAAAATGTACCCAGTGCCCGACTTTATAAAGGAAGGTGAGACACTAAGAGAACTATAAAGTGAAAGACGTCTTGTATAATTAAATCAGATGTTTTAAGGATAGGTAGCCAGTGTAGAAATCAATAATGAGACCTAATGATTTCTGGGTTGCATAACAGAAGTAGTACCAGGTGAAAAATAAGCAATGCTGCCTTTAGGCAGGCAGCTGATGCAGTTGTATGTAGAATACAGTGTACAGTACTGGAGACCCCACAAAGGCAAAAACACTAGCAGCTGGGGTTGAACCAAGAAGGGCAATAAAAAAAACACAGTACGCAAAAAGGTATATCAATAATCTGTATTTTGTATATGTTAGAAGACATGAGAGAAGCACTTAAGAGCTGCAATGGAAATTACAGTGTCTAAGAAGATATCAACCTTCTAAAGAAAAACATTGAGATGCTGTTTGAATATAGTTTGTATGGCTCAGATGAGGTATGAAGGGGTTTTAGGTGAAGAGCATGGTTTTAGTAAGGATATTGTGTAATCCAAAATCACAGAAAATGCATGTCAGAAAATTCATAAAGCAATTCTAATGGGGTATACAAAGAAGATGGATATGGGATTATAAGGAAATGTAACCTGTGTGTCATTGTCTTTAAACAAACTTTATATTCCTGTCTTAACTTAACATGTCAGAGGCTTAAACAGTATGAAACTGGTGTCTCTCTAGTGGGCTTTATTGTCAAATATAAACACTTGAAGGGCAATGTGTGGAATACTCAGTGGTGTAAATAATCTAGAACAAGGCAATTCTTCACTGTCAACAACAATTTAAATTCTTTTCATCACACTTACTGTTAAAAGAATGGACTCTTCTTTCAGAAGATAATTTTAGCAAAGCTAAATTTATCTTTTTTTGCAGGTTGCTACATTTTGTCGATAGGTATGTGCTTTGCTCCTTACTATTACCAAAATATGCAGAAAATTCAGCAATGATCAGCCAGCAGACAGCACACAGCTGAAGGGCACATAGCCTAGACAATTAGGTAATGTACTTCATAGAAACTCACAAGGCAGTCTGAAACAAACAGACAAAGGCAACAACTACTCAACACTTAGCGTGAGAGTATGCCAATCCTTGGGCATATTAAGAAGACTTAAATAAACCATACTGCAGAGGAATGTAGCACGAGATAACATGTGCAGACAATCAAAGCCACATGTGAAAGATACTTTAAATGTCTTTAGGATGTCAGACATTTCACAATATTTTCCATTTACAGCATACAACCCACTGCTTATTAGTGACATTTAATAATGCCCCATGCCTTATAGTAACAACTTCAAATGCTGAAATGTCAAAACAATTTTAATTACTGATAAATTCTCTAGTCTCACCTTTTCTTAGAAGTGCATCATTTTTCCTTTTAAAGTGTGATTTTCACACCTTTTGGACTTATCTTTTTAAAGTATTGCACACATATTAACTTAGAAAAATAATTCTAAGTAAAATTAATCTGCTGGTATCTCAACACTGTCAAAACATGCTTTACGTCAGTTTTTTTTAAGTGAGATGAAATGAGTTCCATTGTGAATGATCAATGTACAGATGATCAAAATATTAGTATTCAATCTCAACAGATAAAAACACTGCTCCCCAAAAAACACCTAAAAACACCCCTGTATTTTTGCAGATATCAGTTACTACACTGATGACTGATTTCCCTCAGTCTCCATTGTAAGACAAAAAAGTATTAATTCTCTCAGTATGACCCTAGTCGCCTCAATAATGCAACAGCAGGTGAAAATGCTCACAAGCCCTATAGTACTAATCCTCAGACAGTACCTGCTATTGTACCACCCTGTGATATAGGGCAACATTCTCATTCATAAACCTGCATATTTAAAACAAAAGTTTATCCTACTTTAAGGGGGTAGAGTGCTCTATGCTTACTTGGTAAAATCAAATGTTCTATAAACCAAAACTATTTTGATAGCTATTTCTCAAATTGCTTACAGTATATATGTATGTCACTGTGTACCATTGTCTGACTTGTATTGTACTCCTGTTTTTACCATTCTTAACTGATTGTTTTAATAGCATGTTTCAAAAATTCCTATCTGTTTCCGTTGGCTGATGACAAATTGTACTGAAAAACAACTTAGTTTGTTAGATATTGTTTGTTTTCCTGAGTTAAATCTTAATGAACCAAATTTCAGGCTTAATCTGGGAAGATCCAATGCAAAATCAATATACAACTAGCAATAAAAATAAAGAGTAACATTTTGGTTAACATTCATATAGATCACAAGCACAGTTTATGTACAGTATTTTCAATGCACAGTTTCATAAAATTAACTTGTATATAATGCCCGAGGATACCCCTAAAGAAAATTAGTGCGCAGAAAGGAAGGAAGGGAGGAAGAAAAGAGATACAAGAAAGTAATTTGAAGGACATAAAAGGAAATTAAAGAAAAGGCTGGGTAGTTTTCCTGTGTGGAAGCATATACATATGACTTGTTTTATCAACAGGACTTACAGTGAGGTCTGAATTTGGAGTATGATGCTAGTTATACCATAAATTCCATCCCATATCTCTCTTTTTGCTATTACTTTCTCATTTGAGAACTTTTTATGTAAACCTGATGTAATCTTGATGTCTGGCTCATGTTGTAGCTGAAAAGGGTCCTTGGACCAGTTTACCCACCCAATTAGAAAAAGTTAAATATATATATAGTAGTTTAAGATCAGATACAACCAAAGATAATGATAAATGAAGCTAAGAACTTTACCATCCATTTTTTCTGACCAACTGAATGAGTCAGCTTGACTCTTTTTCTTTAGCATCTCTGTCATTATAAACAGGCTTCTAGTTTAACTGCTAAATCAATAGTATATTCTAAATATGCTGCCTTATAATGCCTGGTAGGAGATGCAGCCATAACTCTCAACCTCTTACCTCTCAGGTCAAGAAATCTGGGCAAAGCCTAAAATAAAAAAAACAGCGACAGATTTTAATTATTGTTCTTATAAACTTAGAAAGTAGCTAGAATAACAAGATTTGTGTTAGCATGCATTTTCTGAAGAATATGAAGTTTGAAACTCAAATGCCTGTCATTATGTATTTACTTCAGTTTTCAGTGATTTGTTCAGAAAACCTTGAATTACATGATGAGCAGACCAAAAATATGAGACAAAAATCTGGGCATCCTGTTAAAATCTGGACAGTTGAGGGGTATGGATGCAATCTTTATTTATGGTACTTATAATCAAAAAGTAGTAGGCGGTGGAAGTGTTTCAACCTTAAAACCAGGAAAGAAGTCAATGAGGTAAGATGCTTTGCACAAGTTCTGAAGGAAACAATCCAGCAACACAGACAAATGATGCAAAAGAGAATTTATTTGCATGAATAAAGTAGATGAGAAGTGACCAAAGAGTCAAAGACTGTAAGAAAATTAAGCCACACATTGAATGTTAAAGTTAATACATGTGTGATGATAATATTGACCACATTGACTTTATTTTTAGCAAGGCTTTCCTTCAGGATGTACAGCTTGAGTTCAGCCCCTGCCCCATTCCATAAACTGTGGCTGTAGTCTATGCATTTACACATCATGTCAGAATGTTAATTCCAAATGTGAGTGTCAGGCAGAAGGGCAATGACTTATTGCAATGGCTGTCATCTCTCTCCCCTTCTCACCCTATCCACATCAGTTAAAAATATTGATATTTACAAACTTATGTCAGGGGGATCTGCTTTGTATCATTAATGCTAAAAATTATTTGTTTTTATTTATTCCACTTCCTGTGTTCTCTAAAGATATATTTCAATTTTTAATGATGTTAGAAAGCCTCAGACCTCATAAGAGATATTATGAGACCAATCTCCATATTTGTATGTCCCATAACATTTTTTTTTACCAAGGCATAGATTCAATTCCTTTTTAAGACTGAAATTGTTTTTGCATGGGCAGTTATTCCATCGTGTTGCTGGTCTTGATATTAAAGCATTCAATTTCAGTCTTTGAGTTAGAAGACATTTTTTTTTACTAAGTACTTCTCATTATGTGTACCTTTGTTTGATTTTTATGAATCTTATGTTCAGAGTAGAAGTTATTCCTTTATTGTTTAATACTTTATGGATCCCTGATAAGATCACAACCATAATGCCTATAGCAAATGTAATAGAAATTTAGCTTCTTCAAACTCTGTTGATATGCTAGATGCTTCACAGATGTGTGTGTGTGTGTGTGTGTGTGTGTGTGTGTGTGTGTGTGTGTGTGTGTGTGTGTATGTGTGTGTGTGTGCGTGCATACTACCTTTGACCACATAATACAATTTACTGAATTACAAATTTTAAGTACATTTATAATTGCACTTACAAAATTAGTTTTGTGTGTTTTTGCTCTTTATCTAAAGTTAAAGCTATTAATTAAGGCATTTTTTTACTCTGCATTACTTTTTGGTTTCCCATTGGGCCTAGGTGCTTTTCTGAGTTTGTTGTACTTAATTGTAACTAGACCCTCTGCTAATTACCCCAGTCCCCCCTGCTATTTTGCTTCACACAAAGAACCTGCCATCTCAGTCTTGAGACTGCTGCAAGCCTGATAAAAGAATTTGGACTACATTTTTTTCATTCAGAGAGTACATTTAAGTACATTTATAATTGTACTTATCTTACCATTTAAATCAGTTCTGTGTGCTTTTTACTCTTTATCTGAACTTAAAGGTATTAATTGAAAGCATTTTATAGTCTGCATTGCTTTTTGGATTCTCTGCTGCTCCTATGTGTTTTTCTGAGCTTGTCTTTCCATGTTATAACTACAGCCTGTGGTAATTAACCCAGAAGATTCCCCACCCCACCCAGTCCTGGTACTTCACATCACACAAGCAGTTTGCTATCTCAGTCTTGAGGCTACTGCAAGCTTGATACGAAAAGAATTTGAACTACATTTTTGCATCCACAGAAGTACATTTTAAGTACATTTATAACTGAGCTTATGCTATTATTTAAATCAGCTTTGTGTGTATTTTGCTCTTTATCTTAAGTTAAAGCTAATAATTTAAGATAGTTTTATAGTCTGCATTGCTTTTTGTTTTTTGCTTTTTGACTTCCCTACAATTTATCCTTACTCTGGAGAATGTAAACATCTGTGCTGTTGCCAAGACTTGGTTTAAAGTCACAGAAAGTACTACAGTGCCTTCCACACATTTAGATCAGGTGAGGTGCCTCAATCAACATTAGCAGCTAATACAACTATAGGTTGGTGGTTGGTTAAACAGGTTGATGCCCTTGAGTTAATTTACATCCAAGTCTCCATAGACAAGGTTCTCTACCATGTACTGGCTAACGACAGGTCACCCTCTATAACTCACAAAGCTCACAACTTTTGCCTAGACAAACTAGAGGCACTCACCATCCAACCAAATACCCTGCTCATGGGAGACTTTAACTAAGCCTCTATAGACTAGTAAACATACACTGCCTCTAACTCACAGATGCAATGTTTCTTGGACTTTATCAGCACAAACAACCTGGACCAGATAGTGCACTCTTCAGCCAGATAATCAAACATATTGGACCCAGTACTCACAAACGTGGGAGAGAGAGTTGCAGTCCCCCCACCCCACCCCCATGGCACTTCCTCATTGGAGAAGTCAGACAAGAAAGCTGTCTCTCTCAAAATAAAAATCAACCTGGAAAACACAACTAAACCTATACCAGTTAGGAACTATACTAAAGCAAACTTCATCCTATTAAGTAATAGTTTGTCAAAATTTACTGCTCCCCCAAACCCTAAGAACACAGCTACCTGTGCAGAGCTATTTACTGAAACATGTAAGTGGCAGCACAGGGACTCCTGTACCTACCAGAAGTAAGCCTAAATCTAAAATGAAAAACAAACCACACTGGTGGAATCCTTACCCTAACAAACTATATAACAAAAAAAAGTCATGGACAAAATCAGAAAGAGAAAGTCACATAGAGACAAGAGCTCTCTGATTAAACTAAACAAGGAACTCCGAGGTCTAATAAAGGCCGACAAGGCCAATTACAAGGTCAGGATAGTCTCCCAGGCTAAGGACAATTACAAAGCCTTCATCATTCTTGTCAAGAATCTTAAAGGTAATACTCAGCAGTGTGCAGAATTGGTGGTAAACGGTGCAGCTTTCACTGACCAGGCTGACGTAGCAAATATACCGATTGATAAATTTAGATCTAACTTCAACCCCCTTAGTCCACCCCACTATCTATCCCCTGTGAAATTCCTCTGGCATATCCTCCTAATTATCAACAGAGAAAAGGTGCTCACTAAGGCCAAACACATTGCTTCAAAAGACCCCAACAATATTCCTGGTTGCCTCCTAAATAGCCTAAAACATGACCTAGCAGGACCACTTGAGGCACTCTTCAACTACAGCCTCAAAACAGTCTACATGCCAGGTTAAAGGAAGGCAGCAATGCTCATCCCTCTTCATAACACTGGACCATCAACTGACCCATGTACTACAAAACCCATCAGTAAAAAACAAGTAATCTCTGTGGTATCCCCGAAGTCTCAAAACAACCCACTAAAGTGTAGTGGGTCTAAAAACAAAACAGTGTAAGAAACTTCTCTGTGTGGAAGATTTTCAGTCCATATATTTCTAGTTAATCACTGTATATTAATCAGATCAGACAATAGTAGTAGAAGTAGTGAACGTAAACTTGTCAAGTCAAAAAGTAATAATAGATAATATTATTATCTAATAATAATATTATAATAAATAATATTATTACTCTATTTTTGTTTTACTTGGATCACTTGTATGTGTACTTAATAAAGGATTTTCGACTGGAAACAGATTGCCTGCCTTGCTTGGATCACTTTCGAATACTTAGTAATGCTGTAGAATTATATATTTTCTATTATTACTTTTTGACTTGACAAGTTTACGTTCGCTACTTCTAGTACTGTTGACTGATCTGATTAATATACAGTGATTAATTAGAAATATATGGACTGAAAATCTTTCACACAGAGAAGTTTCTTACACTGTTTTACAAAACCCATCAGTCAGACAAGTCTAATAAGAAAAGTCATGGAATGAATTATCATTGAAATGATCAATAAGGACATTGGCAACCTACAGACACTGGACCACCCATCTCACTTTGGCTTTTTTAAGGGAAGGCCTTGCCTACTTAACCTAGTAGACTTCTTTGAGAGGGTCACCATGGTTATGGATGAGGGGAAAACAGTGCATACCGCCTACCTTGACCTGGCCAAGGTGTTCAATAAAATACCCTACTGGTTATTGTTGATAAACTCTCAGAATTAACCATAAATCCCAAAATAACTCACTGGATTGCCAGCTGGCTTACACATAGGACCCAAGAAGTCAGAATTTGTCAGAGCAGCTCCACTAAGAGACTGGCCACCAGCAGAGTGCCCAATGCCTTTGTTTTGGGTCCACTCCTGTTTGGTATCTTCTGTCACTCTTCTTATGTGCGTTAAGAAGATGTTGAGGCTTGGATGTTCATTGAAGTAGTCTATTGTATACAAATACATCAAGATGGATGGCAGGAACATTAAACTTAAACGAACTATCTAACTGACTGACTACATACTTGCATGCTCACACTCTAGCTACTCACTCAAAATGGCACTCTTACTTGCATGTGCTTAGTACTTATATGCATGTGCTGACTCACGAGAAAGCATCTTAAAGGTATATCACACACACTGATCTACATCTTCTTCTCAGAGGTCAATGCTAATGCCAGAGGCCTCTGTCTTACCAAGTTTGTAGATGACTGTAAATCGGAAGCTATAATAGACTCTCCCCATAATGCCAACATCATAGAAGAGGATCTAACACTAACAAATTACTGATGTGAAAGCTATAGATTAAAACTCAATGCAAAGAAATGCATTATAGTGACCTTTGTGAAAGGGTCCACCCAAGCTAATTATTTCATCGATAAAACACCCAAGTTGACCTAATAGTTGGGGATCTGGCAACATATGTAGACCGTAATCTAGCATTCGACCAACACATAGCCAAGACCAAGACAGTAAGAAAATCATTCTATGTTGCTCAACTCATAAGCAAAGGTATGGTATACTAGTCCAAGGAAGTAATTGTATCAGTCTAATCACCCCTTTTCAGATCCATCGAGTACAGTGCTCCCTTTGGCATGTACCTAGCCAGGCACTTGGAACAGCTGGAACACCCTCAAAGGTTCCTCACCAGAAGAATCCAAGGTATGAATACATTGTCCTACACCGATCGCCTTAAGGTCCTATCTATGTACTCAGTCTCCTACATGTTACTGAGAGGTGATCTATGCCTAGTATATAAGACATTCACAAATTCAGCTCTGATTGAGCTCTTGCACATCAACAAGACAAACAACACCAGAAACACTACATCCAAGGATCTGAACTTTTTCTGCAACATAAATCAAACCTACCGGAGGGACCAATATGTGTTTCAAAGGATTCTCATGCCATGGAATAATCTCTCCATCTACATGAAGCACAGTTCATCCCTGACCCTGTTTAAAAGAAATCTTTATCACTGGATGGGAAATCACAAATTCACTCCCAGTCTGGCCCCCATGTCTCTAATGGACAGAGGTTGACAGTAAGCAAATTAGTCCCCAACTAACATAGCCTCCACATAACCCTTAACTACCTCTTTACTAACATACCTCATCATATAAGCATCCAAGGAACTCTAGGATAAAACTGAGTTGAGTTGCATAGCTAGGCTTGTAAAAACTCTGGTGGTCATTACCCTAGTATGAACCTATGAAATGAATCTAGGAATTAGGCCAGTATGGAGTGGCAGGTTCTTTGTCTGTGACCATGAGAAATGATTGCTGTAGAGGAGCTGGGAAAAAAATGCATCCTTGCTGCAAATGACTTGTCTGGCAAGTCACATGCCACAAACATGCTTGCGTGACATGTGGTACTGGAAGAGTCAACCCCACACCTGCTTTCATCTGCCATGTGCAATATGGTAAATAAGCTACTGCTATGGAACACAAAGGTGACTGACATAGGAGGTTCATGGTATAAAGTGTATGTGAGGAAAAGGGTACACTACTGAAGATTCTCCTCATTAAAAAGGGATTGATTTCTAGTCTTCTATGAAAAACCCACCTCTATAGACAACTCAAAGAAAAAAAAAATAAGGGTAATGCTGCTCAACGCCAGAAGTCTGAACCTCAACATGCACGCACTCGAGACTCTCCTCAGTATGGAGAATATCGATATCTGTGCAGTAACAGAAACCTGTTTCAAGGCTCCCGAAAGCACCCCAGCACTACCAGGTTATACCTCATACCATGCTTTTTGGCCCCAAAACTCGGACCAAACCACAAAAGGAGGGGGAGTATCCATATTCATCAAAGATACCCATACCTCCAGGTTAGTGGCACTGCATGAAGCATCAGAGACCATCCATGTGCAACTAACAGTGGGCAAAACTGCCTTTCAGTTTGTAGCCTGCTACAGACCACCCTCCCAAACACAGGAACCCCACTCGGCATTCCTGAGAACACTGGAGAATATGATGGTCTCTCCAAACACCATTATATTGGGTGACTTCAACTACCCAAACATTGATTGGGAAAACTACTCAAGCCCCAACACCCTCGCCCAATGGTTCCTAGAATTTATAAACTCAAATGCTATGGAACAACTGGTCACCACTCCCAAAAGAGGGGAAAACATATTGGACCTGGTCATCACCAACATGGGATCTCTATGTTCCACACCAGAGGTATACCCCTCATTGGTAAGATCAGACCATAAATTCATCTCACTGGACATCCATATTCCATCCTCACTCCCAGCCAAGGAAACCACGGTGAAGAACTTCTCAAAAGCAAACTTCACACTTCTCAGAACTGAGTGGAATCCTTCAAAGCCCCCGGGCCAGTGGAAAATATGGCCCAAAATGCAGAATCCTTTACAAAAGCATTCTATGGACACCTACAGGAATGCATGGAGCATGCTATCACAAATAAAACCAAGACTCACTCCTCCAAAGGCAGGAGACCTGCCTGGTGGACCCCAGCCATAAATAAGCTATACAACAGAAGGAGGAAGCTACTACATGATACAGCAAAATCCCAAAAAGGGAAAGCATCTCTGATCAGTACTAGCAAGAAACTACGATCCCTCATAAAATCATCTAAGGCCAGCTTCGAAAGAAAAATTGCACAAGACACTTAAGATAATCACAAGCCCTTCTTTAGTTATGTCAGGAACCTGGGAGGCAACTCCCAGATATGCTCTGAGTTAGTGCAAAATAACAAAAAATACACTGAACCCACAGACATTGCCAACATCCTGGCAGAAAGGTTCAGTGCAAACTTCTCCCCTCCTTCCCTTCCAAAAGAGCAAATGTCTATCCCAACAGAATGTAGCCTCCCTGTGATCATAGATGCACAGGTGAGAGCTGCTCTCTCCAAGGCAAAAAACACAGCATCAATGGGACCAGACCGTGTCCCGGGCTGTGTCTTACATGAGCTCCAAGAAGAACTAAACCCACACATAAAGTCACTGTTCAATCTCAGCCTTACTACAGGATATGTACCCAAGGAATGGCATACAGCAACAGTGGTCCCGGTCCACAAAGGTAGTGCCACAACGGACCCCGGAAACTATCGCCCTATAAGCCTGACTAGCCTGGTCTGCAAGGCTATGGAGTGCATCATCATGGAAATCATATACAAGGACATTGGGAACCTCCAGACACTGGATCCTACCCAGTTCGGCTTTGTTAAGGGCAGATCTTGCCTCTTGAACCTGGTCAACTTCTTTGAAGCAGTTACCAAAGCCATAGATGAAGGGAAGGTAGTCCACCCAGCCTACCTGGACCTCGCAAAAGCCTTCAACACAATACCCCACTCGGGCATCATAAATAAGCTCACCAGCTTAAATATCAACCCCTATGTCACAAGATGGGTTGCAAACTGGCTCAGGGATAGAACCCACATGGTCAGAATTGCAGGTGCCATGTCAGACTCTAAACCAGTTACAAGTGACGTCCCACAAGGCTCAGTCCTGGGACCTCTCTTGTTCGGTATATATTTCTCCGAGGTACAGGCTAACACGGGAGGGCTATGGCTGACAAAGTTCACGGATGACTGCAAACTATGTGCCATAATCAACTCTCCGGCTGACACAAGCATCCTCCAAAAGGGTCTCACAGAGATGGACAACTGGTGCCAGAGCCATGGCCTAAAGCTAAATGCCAAAAAGTGCATAATCATCTCCTTTGGGAAAAACAAAGTGCCCACAAATTACCACATAGGTGGTAATCCATTAAGTACGGAAGAAGTAATTAGGGAGTTTGGGGACCCAAGTAGATAGTAATCTCTCCTTTGACAATTACGTTGCCAAAGTGGTTAGAAAGACCTTCTATATAGCCCACCTTATCACAAAAGGGTTCACATCTAGATCAAGAGAGGTCATTGTGCCCCTCTACTCATCACTTATCAGGCCCATAATTGAATACAATGCCCCATTTGGGATGTACCTTACCCGACACCTGCAGCAACTGGAAAGACCTCAAAAGTACCTCACCAAGAGGATCAAGGGACTCGAACAGATGCCCTATGCAGTTCGGCTAAAGAAACTCCAGCTCTACTCAGTTGCTTACCGCCTACTCAGAGGCGATCTGTGTCTGACGTATAAAGCCATGTCCAACCCAAAATTAATGGACATGCTCCACCTCAGAAAATCCAAATCCCTTAGAGCTACATGCTCCAGGGACTTGAACCTCAGCACAGAAATAAATAGGACATGCTAGAGGGACAGATTCATATCTCAGAGGCTCCCCTCACTCTGGAACAAAATCCCAATTCATGTTAGGCAGAGTCCCTCACTGACCCTATTCAAAAGAAATCTTGACGAGTGGATGGGAGATTGTAAGTTTACCCCTGGGATCTTTTCTGTGTCCCTGCTAGACAGAGGTACAGTAAACTAACCTTAATAGGGCTACCTTCTGTGACCTACTATACGGAAGCACAGTCAACAAATATAAAAGGGTGGCGAAAGCCAAACAACACTCTGGCTAGGCTTATAAATGCCCTAGGGCAGATAGCCTAGTATCAATCTATTAACCTATGAACCAAGAAATGTTTCTGTTTCTTCAGTTTGCTCATTCTATTCCATGTTCTATTACTAATACCTTATTCCTGCATTGTTTGAAGTTCACTGCCATATCAGATACAATGAAGGACTATGGGGGTTACTTCAGATACACACACACACACACACATACACACACACACGCACTCACGTGTGGCCATGCACTGCACAGATTAAAACATTCTGACAAATTAAAGTGATAGGGTTTAGAGTCATATGCACCAATGTTTTCCCAAATTTGTGAAAATCAGGTGTAAAAAAATGTAAACATGTTTTAACTATTTTGTGTTTCTGAATTCACAATAATGATAGTTTATAATGTGTAACATTAGCTTTGTGTTATTTTCATGAGTATAGACACATTTTGTGATTTATAACTCAGTACCAGTGTAAACATACATACACACACACGCATGTAGATACATATAGCTCTGTATCTCTCTCTCTCTCTATATATATGTATATATATATATATATATATATATATATATATATATATATATATATATATATATATATATATATATATATATATATATAGATATATACATAAGCACTAAAAACCACCAGTTTGTGTATTGTGTTTTTTGTCCATATGCCTTAGAAGTTTTTTAAGTGTAATATATGTATGTATATATATATATATATATATATATATATATATATACATATGTCAGGATTCAATAAACTCTATGTAGGCTCCCTTCAGCGCCTAAAAGGAGTGTATCCGTGTACACAAAGTAGTGCCTGTGTTGGTGGTGTGCAATGAATATTAATGAAGGTCTGCATGCTTAAACAAGGTTTTGGCCACAAAACATCTCAGTGAATGCAGAAAATACTTCTGCAAACTACTCATCTATACAGATTTTTGCAGAAAGTCCCAATGTTTGAACATATTTTTGTCCTGTTACTCGTAAATCTGTTCATAGGTAGGTACTAGGCTATTGGCCTAGGCCTATATAAGTCTAGCCAAAAAGATACCCTGGCTTTCGCCACCCAAGAAAATTATTTTCCTGTACCCCTGTCGAGCAGAGCCTCAGAGGTGATTCCTGGGGTGAATTTCCTATTTCCCATCCAATCATCAAGATTTTTCTTGAAGAGTGCTAATGAGGAGCTTTGTTTGATATAGATAGGTAGTTTGTTCCAGAGTATAGGAAGTCTCTGGGACAGGAATCTATCCCTCCAGCATGTTCTGTTTATTGTGGTGATAAGGTTTAGGTCCCTAGAGCATGTAACTCAGAGGGATTGGGATTTCTTTAAGTGGAGCATGTCCAGCAGCTCTGGGTTTGACATAGATTTGTATGTTAGGCAGAGATCACCTCTGACTAGACGATATGCGACGGAGTAAAGCTGGAGTTTTTTGAGACTGTCTGCGTAGGGCATCTGTTTGAGGCCGGTAATCCTCTTTGTGAGGTATATCTGCGGCCTTTCCAGTTGTTGTAGATATCTTGTGAGGTACATACCAAAAGGGGCGTTATACTCTATAATGGGTCTAATGAGTGATGAGTAGAGGGGAACAATTACCTTTTTTTTCCTGGATGAGAAACCTTTTGTGATGAGGTGTGCCACATAGAAGGATTTCCTGACTACTGTGATGATGTGATTATCAAAGGAGAGACTACTGTCCACCTGTGTCCCAAGGTCTCTTATCACACTTTCGTGTTAAGGAGACTAGCTCATGGGTACAGAGTTTTTACCAAAGGGGATGACAATGCACTTTTTGGCATTGAGCTTGAGGCCATGGCTTTAACACCAGGCATCTGTCTCAGTGAGGCCCTTTTGTATGATGTCCACATCATTAGGAGTTTCAATTATGGCTCCTAGTTTGCAGCCATCTGCAAACTTCATAAGCCAAAGACCTTCTGTGTTAGCCTGTACTTCAGAAAAGTAGATACCAAACAGGAGAGGACCCAGGACTGGACCCTGTGGTACTCCACTTGTCACTGGTCTGAAATCAGATTTGGAGTCTTTTCTGACAAATTATTGCCAACTCTTTGAGGACTGACGTCAGAAAATAATGACAGACATTTGAGATTCAGACTTTATGCACATCAGAGAATTCATGATAATGCAAAACCTGTTATTCTATCAACTTTTTAAGTTTGTAAGAGGGATATGTAAAAATTGTCCCTATATTCTTGCCTTTGTCCACCCATTATTTATGGCTTGGTCCAGATGACTTAGTGTAACAGGTTAAGAGCTATGCACTTCTGTGTAAGTTTGTGGCCTGCAACAGGTTGATTGTAGAGCAATTTCCTCTCCATTGTTCAATATATCTTAGGATTATTCTTAATTAATACTGTGAGTGTTATTGGTTACTATTCTCAATGTTTTTCTTTTTTTTTTCCCCAAATTTGCACTTTCCACTGCTTGCTTGAGCGAGTGGACCACCCATGTATCAGACGTGACCCAGACATCCAAAAATGGAAACCAGACGCATTTAATTAATACTGCTGCACATCACTCAAACTTGGTAAGTACAAATGGCCCTGGGTTCTAGTACAGGGTATGCAAACTTCTTATACTGTTGTGACATTACATCTTATACAAATAAAGTGCTACATAGACAAGCATTGCCTCAACATTCTTGTGGCAAGAGCTGTAAGTTTAGGACTGCTGTAACCATGGTCCAGGTTTTGAATACTGTGTATTCTATATGCATTTTACACTTCTTCCACATCAAATTGTATTTACCTCTACTGTTGATATGACAAAATGTTGATGAATGATTAGTTCTGCTTTCCCAGTTGAATAACAGAGTTGCACAAGTGGCTGGATATGAAATAAGCTTGGAATTAAATTGCTTGAGATTGCACACTGTCTACTGTTTGATACATTTGAAAAAGCTGCTCTCCATTTTCCATCGTGCAAACAAATGCACTTTTTTACCATGTTTGTGCAATGGTAAGCAGAGCACAGCTTTTTCAAATGTATCAAAATGCAGACAGTGCACACTCTCAGTAAGCATAACTGGAAGGAAAACATGCTATTTCAAGTGGAATTGGAAACAAATGCACATTAGACATTGAGCTCGATCTTGTGCAGATAAGACTGGTGTCAGTGGAGAGGGTGTGTGCTTCTGGGCACAATATTGGGGTGTTCAGGAATCCAAGGTCTTTATTGGGCTCTCAATTAAGGATCACGGCCCCAGCCTGATGCAGGAAAACTATACAGGTTCTCAATACAAATCTAAAGCCTGGTCTAGTTTGGCAAGGGCTCTGTCCAGTGCGACCAGTATCTCACGTACTGGGGAACGATGTCTTCACCATTTGGATGACCTCTGATGGAGGAAAGAAATACCGTTGATCATTGAATCAGGGAGTTTCAGGCAGGAAGCACCCCACAGATGTATACGTATTCAATGCATTTAGTAATTTTAAATATTAAAACTGAATATGGTAAAAACTGGCATTCATAATGCTTTTTTTCTTCCTGTTTCCACAGCCGCAGAAAAGAGGGCCTCAAATTTGAGGTCCCATGCCAGGCGACTGACCAGGATGAGAGAAGCATGTGGAATGTAAGCATGATTATATAAATTAGTGTTATTGCAGCCTTAATGGTTAAAGATGGATTTGTTGTTATATCGGGTCTATATTAGAAGACCGAAGACGCATTCTTTCAAATGCATCTTATTCAAACTTAAAGGGCAGAAAATGGAAAATATCGAAGCGGCTGTTAAGCAAATTCTTTCCCTGGCCACTTCGGTACTTTGCTGTTTTCGGCACTGTATTGCGGTCTCGGAGTTGGTATATTTAAGTAGGGAGGGTGGGGGGTGAAGCCCCCAACTTAATGTAATGTTTGAAATTAATTTTTTATTTTTTTTTGTTGGAACAGCGATTTTTTTCCCTTGGAAAAAAATCGCTGTTCTGACACTTTGACATTGCAGGCTTTAGCTTCCAAAGAGTTGATCAATCACCGTTCGCTTTTTTAAGTGTTCGGTAATTTAATATAGACCTGTTATATCATATAGTGGCATAAAATTGGTAATGCATATCTGAATTGTAAAAGCAAGTATAAATGCATTACTCTGTAGCATAGATCTCAACTGTCCATATTTTTTCTGAATATCCAGATTTATGGCTCACTGTTTTGGTCTGTTCATTGTATGATTTATGGTTGTCTGGCAATTAATTGATATTGAAGTCAATAAATAATGAGTGTCAAAATGTATGTTTACACAAATCCTGTGCAACTTTCCATGTGTTTAACAGCAATATTTAAAATATGTCCCTATTTATGGGTCATTGTACCCCCATTATTTTATGATCTGTCCAGATATCCTGCTCTAAAAAATTGAGAGGTGTGGTCGGTAACACAAAGCAACAGTTGCACAATCTCAGATAACACTGAACATGCATCTATAAAGTGTAAAAGGAAAGAGTGCTTGCATTATGCTGTATTCCAAGGGAAAAGTACAGTAGGACAGTAGTCACGGGTTGTTCGTGCAAATACCAGACACCCCAAATATAAAACTCAGTTGTTTAGAATACTGTTTTAGGTTTTCATCAGTAAAAGTACAGTGATGTTATGTATTCATCATTATAGCATTTCAAGTGCAGACCTCTAAACCTGTGGCTTGAATGGCCTGCTGTCAAGTGTAATCAGTGTACATGGACCATGCATATGTGCAATATATGCACCCATGAATGATTGCTGGATGCGATATGATCTGTACTATAGCGTGTATGTATTAGAAACAGGACAGTATTCCAAGATATAAAGAAATTTCTTAGCATTTGGTAGTGTTAAAAGTAAAATGTAACAGAATAAAGCCTATTGTCCCTCTGGGAGCAGAGATAGAGGGGGTGCATTCATCACCTGAGCGGAGTTGCCAGGTATGGTGCATAGGTTTGAGCACCAGACTGTGAGCACAGGCCTATAGCCTGCTTTCCATCCTGGTATGGCAAACCAGACATAGGTGCAGACATCAGCCACTACAGCCAGTGGCACAGTGATGCAACAGGGATGACAGTCCAATAACTGAGGACTTGAGTCACACTGTTGCCTATGGGATCTTGATCTCTCCACCCCCACCCCAACCATGGTGTTCACCCTCCTTTTGTGTGCTTCACCAACCCTGTCTCTTGTCTTGTATGTCTTGTTTGTCAGCAAATGCTTCCTCACCTTCCTAACTTTCCTGCCCCAGACATGCCTGTGTCCCTTCCCCAACATTCCACTCTCTTCTTAAAAAAGGACACCTGCCCCCCCCAAAAAAAATTGTCCCATACATAGCTCTCCATTTCACACACGTGTCCACTTGACACCCCTAATTTGGTCCAATTGGCCTCACAATGCAATTATGTTGTTGTCATCCCTCTCTCTAGAGGTGATAGTCCAAACTCAGCTAAGAATCTGTCCATGTGCTCAGTTGTTACTGTTGAAGAAATGGATAGCTATGTTTTTATCTACACCCTTCCTACACATTCCTGCCTTTGTTTAACTTTGTTTTCCCCCCACTTGCTCCCAATTTCACCACCTTCCTATCTCCCCCATTTTTTTTCTTTATAGAAACTGTGCGCGATAATGCGCAGTGCGCAGCATTGCTAAGTAATGGCAAGTGGTAGTAGTACCAGAGAATGTATGTCAAAGTATAATACAGACTTGTAAAAATTATGTCAACACCCCATTTCAAACACAGTACCATCTGCCTTCATCACCAATGCATTAACCCATCCAGCCAAAGAGTCAGTTATTTAGCAGCTGTATTGCATACAATCAATACTGTCACCTCCAGAGGGAGGGTTGACAACAACATAATTGTGTTCTGAGACTAATTAGACCAAATTAAGTGTATCAAGTAGACACGTGCAAAATGGAGAGCTATGTATGGGACAATAGTTTTTTTGGACAGGTGCCTTTTTTTTTTTTTTTAAGATGTGAATGGAATGTTGATGAAGGGATATATGCTTGTCTGAGGCAGACAAGTTGGGAAGGTGAGAAACCATTTGCTGATAGACAAGGCATACAAGACAAGAGACAGGGTTGGCAAACACCATAGTTAAGATGAGGGTGGAGAGATTGCAAACTTATGGATGTCAAGTTTGGTGACAGTGAGAATTGAGTCTTCACACACTGGACTGTCAATACTGTCATCTCACTGCACCAATGGTTGCAGTGTCTGATGTCTGCGTGTCCTTCTGTTATTCAGAACAACAATGGAGAGCAGTGTCTCCACTCAGCATAGGTATGCACCAATTGTGTGATGCACAATCCTATGCACCAGACCTGGCAGTTCAGCTTGGGTGACAAAATATCCCCCTCTGCCTCTACTTCCAGAGGAAGCACAGGCCTATCCTCTGGGCAGAACTAACTGAGGGTCCAGGTAGGGCAAGGGCAGTGAGGGGGTGCCACCAGACTGCAGCTCAGAAATGTCGGGCTTTGGTGTTGTAGCCAGTGGAGTGAGTGTAGGCAGATCATGGAGAACCAGTCTACCCTGATGTCCTGTAGTAACAACGTAAATAAAATTTAAATTCAATAATGAAATAAAACATAACACAAAAAATGGAATTAATAAAATTTAAAAAAATTAAACAATATAATAAATGATTATAGAATAATAAGTATAATTAAAAAACAATGATAAATGATAAGAAATTAAAATGTATTTAACAACAAAACAATATAAAATTATATATAATAAACAAAACATAAGTAATATAAAATAATTATAAATATGATTATATAAATAATATAAAAATAAAAATAATAAAAAATAATCAATAAAAAAACAAATGAAGAGAAGAGGTGGGGTGAGAGAAAAAAGTGGAACATTGGATACTTCACAGATAATATACAAAGCTTTCTACTATTAATTTACTCTGTTACATTTTACTCTTAACTCTACCAACTGCTAAGAAATCTCTTTATTACTTTGAATACTACCCTGTTCCTAACATATACACACTATAGTACAGATGAAATTGCATCTAGCAATCATTGATGGTTGCATATATTGTACATAGGCATGCTCCATGTACACTGATTACACTTGACAGCAGGCCATCCAAGCCACAGGTATAGAGGTCTGAACTTAAAATGCTATCATGATGAATACATAACACTACTATATTTTTATTGATGAAAACCTAAAACAGTATTCTAAACAACTGAGTTTTATATTTGTGGAATGAGGTATTTGAACCCAACAACCAGTGACTACTGTAATAGTGTACTTTTCCTTTGGAATATATATGCACAATGCAAGCAATCCTTCCTTTTACACTTTATAGATTCAGGCTCAGTTTTATCTGAGAATGTGCAAATGATGCATTGTGTTACAGACCATACCTCTCAACCTTTTGGAGCAGGATATCTGGACAGATCATAAATAATGGGTGTACAATGACCCATAAATATGAACATATTTTAAATATTGCTTTTGCACACATGGAACTTTGCATAGGATTTGTGTTAACATAAATGTTGATACTTCTTTGTGCCCCAGTGATAATGATAATCTGCAGCAGATGCTTGTTGTCTTTGGTTTATATGTCGTATATTACATTGCAGTATTGATGTGAACTTAAACAGTATTGTATAGTTGGGAAGTGTGTTTTTTTAACCAACAACCCCTGTCTACTCTGGAATACTGTTGTTTTATCTTACATACTAATGCATGCATACTTTTCCTTGGGTCTATATCAGTTCATCGAAATGTCTGAAGTTCGAACACCATAAATTCGAACTTCAAACCACGAACTGCAAAAACATCGAAGTCTTAGAACAGTGATTTTTTTTTCCCAGGGAAAAACATCTGTGTTCCAAGAAACACACACACAACACAAGCACACCAAAAAAACATCAATCCACACACATACACTCAAAATACTACATCTAACCCTACACTAAACTGTACTTACACTACCTATCCACTTACCTTAACCCAAACCCTAACCCTAAGGTCCGTCACTATCGCACACTCACCTAACCGCGACCTAACCCTCATCTATCCTGCCCTAACCCTAAAGTCTTTCACTATCGCACACCCACCTCACCCGTGCCCTAACCCTAACTCACCTAACCCACACCCTAACCCTAACGTCCACACAATCACACACTTACCTGACCCAACCCGTAACTTCCCACCATAATCCTGCTAATTGCAAAGCCACTGAAACGGCACACCAAATTCTTTCCCTGGGAAAGAATTTGGTGTTCTGTGGCTTCAATATTACCAGTGTTCGAACCTTACAGTTCGAACATCTGGCATTTGATATTCAGCCGTTTCGACAGACTGATATAGACCCCTTTTTCTTTACAATTTACAAATGCATACTCAATGTGATACAAGTGTTTACCACAACAAGCTGTATTTACTCTTAATGCTAAAATAACAGTACTGTTTGGATGCATGCATACCATTTGCATCTCACATCCATGCCAGTCTTGCTTCATATGCTTGCTTATTCAGTAACCTATCAGCATTAGCTGTGGAAAAAACAGAACACAACAGAATACCATTAAGAACACCAATCCTGAAAAAATGCAGCTGCTAACTCTTGCAAACAGTGCCTGTAAGTGATACTTAAACATATGTGGAATGCAGCCAGTCCGACATTCCTCGATCCAATGGTCAAAGGTATCCCTCTTCCTTATCCTGAGGTCTCAGTAGTGATTCTTACACTGTTCTCCAGTGCAGGAGATACTGGTAGCACTGGTCAAATCCCGGGCCGAACTATTCCATGCATCTGATTTGTAATCGGATCCATGGTAATGCTCCTGAAACAGCCAGGACCATAATCATTCACTAGGCGTCCAGCAAACACTTTGGACTCCTGAGCACCCCCACCTTTGAAACTGAAATCTCAAAACCTCTCCATGAACACCAGCCATGTCTAATGCAGATGAATACCAATCTTCAATGACGTTTCCTGACAATTTCATTTATGACAGATGCTGAGAGTGCGCACTTCTGGATTTTGCAACATTCAAAAATGGTGCATGATCCAGAGGCAGAGTGTTTGCAAGATAATAACCAATAAAGAGATGCTAGCCAATACAGATATTATTATATAAGTGCATAACTGACAATATTAGTGTGTCAGCCATCAGAAAAAAATAATTATGATATAAGAAATACTAGGTCAACTGCTATAATTGAGGGTGGCTATAATATGAAATGGGACACTATTGAAAAAAGACAGATGTTTGTTGTATTAGAACCATGGACTTTATTTATGGTAGTCCTACACTCATAGTTGTTGCCAGTAGAAGAGTGAAAGAATACATGTCTATGTTTAATTTTATTGTTATCTAATGCAAGATCAAATTAGTAAAATACAAGCTGCAGTCCTTGTATTTGAACCCAGGACCACATGGACTTCAGCCCAAAGCATAACATCTGCAGCCACAGGATAAGTTACATGATAATCTACTACATTAAAATTCATCCTAAGTTTCATGCTGTTAAATGCAGTGCAACAGTGCTTAGCAGGTTTGCGCCATGCAGACTTACATTAATACAATGCAGCCCATGTCTATTTTTAGATGTCTGGGTCCTGTCTGGTACCTGGGTAGTCCAAGTGTGCAGTTTGTGCACTGCCACTGAGAGCACAAACCAGGTGAGCATAGCTGAAGTAATTTGTGCTACACGCAGCACCAAGCAAACAGTGGCCTTAAAAATTAAGAGAAAAGAAAACAAGTAATTACAGGCAGAAATAGAAATAAATGTATGGCATACACAGTACATTATGTTACTACACATGAAATATTCCTACTTATGTCTAGAATCTAATTCACCATCCAATGCACATACAGAACACAGGTCAGTGCCTTAACCCTGTTTTTCACACATACACCTTTGTAGCAAGCATCAACATTCATACAGCACAAAAACAAATTGAACAGAATGTACAGTTATATTAAAATATTACATGTTACCTGTACATGTTGTGAAATGTTTATCTTTTAAAATACTGCACTTAGTGGTTGCACAACCTGTTATGATTTTTGCTTGCAAATATACAGCAGTGTTTTAAATGTCTGTGTTCCTTGGTCATTCAGCAGTTAACTGGCCAGTACTCTGGGACACACAGTGTACACCATTCTATATCATTGCATTTACAATGTCAAAGGATGTTAACTGGGAATAATATGATATTCTGTTTCCAACTAAGGAAAGCCTGGTTGGATGTCATGAAGAAGCACTGACTGTTCTTTTTGGGGTGGGTAGCAAAGTTGTGTTCCTGCTATGGCACTAACAAGACTGTGTCCATCTGGTTACTTTGCTTGTTTGGCATCCTGACTGTTGTCTGACTTAGGAAGTTGAGAAGTCCGAAACTGCAATGTGTACCCTTACTGTTGAACTGTTATCTCTAATGCTTCCCTAGTGCTGAAGTATAGTGATGTAGGAGGATAGTTTTAAACTCCTATGTGGTGAGTCAGTGTGCTATGGCTTGTCTCATCGTCAGTGCAAAGGCTTACTGAGCATGGCTATGCATGCCTACAACCACACCTGCTGCTGATTTATCCTCTGAGTCATCATTGGCCTGTGGCTGTGGTGACCTTGGCATTGTCGGGAGAATGTTTTCCCCTTCACCTTGCTGATTCTGCTGCAGATGTTTCCACTAGATTAACTTGGATAGCATAGCACATACTATGAGCATTGAGCGGCATGTCAGTGCATTGTAATGGGCTTGGCCTGAGGTATGTGGGCACTGGCACTGTGAGTGCAGTATCTGAAAAACATACTATATCACTTTACATGTTGGACTGTGTGTCTCATTAAAGTGTTCGTGTGTGTGTGTGTGTGTGTGTGTGTGTGTGTGTGTGTGTGTGTGTGTGTGTGTGTGTGTGTGTGTGTGTGTGTGTCTGTGTGTGTGTGTGTGTGTGTGTGTGTGTGTGTGTGTGTGTGTGTGTGTGTGTGGGTGTGTGTTAATTTCCGATGAGTTTCATCAGCCATGACTCCAGTGCATGGCATGCATCCACCCATAATTGAGCCTGTGAGATATCCTCCATATCACATGTCTGGTGCAGTTGGGAGATATGGCACATATGGATGTCATGTGAACTGCAAGGGTTACTAGCACACATGTTCAGGATGATTCCCATGCCATTACACATGACTTGGCTGTTGTTTCAGTGGTAGACCTTACGGTTTTTGTGCAACCTGCCCTGTTCCCCAGGTGATGTTCTCATGTATGCATGACAGTGATTTATGGCACACATCATTTCAGAGTAGTGCGATACAGGGTACAATTGTACCATTCTTGTGACCCTCTCATCACAACTAATGGTAAAATATATGTGTGCCATGTTGTACCATAGCATGCAAGAATGTTTGGAAGATCCTGGATGCTGATGCCTATTACACACCAAACTTTATCCCCTGGTAGTCTGTAAAAGGTAGTTGTGGCTAAGAGTCTAAGTTCAACACATACCTTACTTTCCCCTGTAATGGGTTCCCTGTGTTTGGCTCTGGCTGTGAGTCAAGGCTGCCAGAGGTTGTATAGTTCCTGTACTGTGTCCTTGGCCTGCAAAGTCTTCACCCTCTCTGTCTATGGCTATTGGCGGCAGCAGCAGCATTATCTTCAGCCTGTAGCACAGATAAATGTATTAAAAAGCAGCAGCTGCTACTAACAAGCTATCTGCAATTAATTTGTGTTTGCACTCCACTATTATCACAATCAGCATGGGAAAAAAATAGCATGCTATGTACAGAGATGCTTTATATCTTGTTGACTAGCTTCACAAGATTGGTTTATTACCATGCAATTCAGCTGTGTATGCTGTAATTAGCATCTCTGAAGTACAGACTAGGACAAATGCAATCAATTACTAATGTACTCCATTATAAAAAGGCAAATGTGTAGGTAGACAAGCTGATATGGATGAGAGTTATTGTATTGTTGAACTCACTGACACATTTATTTCAAACATTTTATCTTTACAGAGTATTGTATTCCACAAGGTCTGTATTCATTTTGCTAACTACATGATGTATATGCTGGAATGTAGTTAAGGATAATGCGATGTAAATCTGTATGTATGTCTTTGAATGTAATCAGGGCATGGCCTAGTTTTTCAACCCATATCAGAGGTATGGAGGATGTAGACTAGCACTTTAGCATTTCACAGTTGTTTGGTTAGCAAAGTTGTTTCTAAGCCTGTTATTAAGGGGTAAACAATGATGAGTTCCTGCTATGGCACAAACTACAATGGACTGTTACTTTGGTTGGGTGAACATAGTTGAGTATCTGTTATGGCACAAACAATGATATGTTCCTGTTGTTACTCTCCTTTTTGTACCTTCCATCATTATTTTTTGAGCCCTGTTAAATATTTAAAGTCTACCAAGTGGGGAATACTGATAGCCTTCCTTTACTGCTGTATCTGTAAACAGCTTATTTGTACTCATGTGATCCTTATATGTGTCATTATTTTAATATTTTTCAGGACACTAAATACCTGTTCGACTTAGGCCTCCATTTACAGTGGTTGGGAATTACTTCATCATTGAGGGATTATGTCAACATCATGCAATACTGCTGTCCAGAGGGTGGGCCAGTATGGCTCAGCTTATAGCCTTGTGGAATGAATTAGTCCGCAATATCAATGATATTGGGTGACAAAGTTGCCCCTATGAGCAGGTGCATCACCAAGCAACAGATATGATGACAGCTACAAGGAGGCATGCAGCTACAGTGGCATGTGATCACTTTCTAACCAGTGGTGGCCCCTCTGCAGAAACTCCTCTCACTGCCACAGAGGAATTCCTGCTAAACATTCCCACACAGGACAGCTCCAGCAGTCAATGGCCCAGTACGTTCTTGATGTGGGTGCCACTCCTGCATTTCAAGAGGAGTTTCCTGGTATGCTTTGTTAAATCACCATTAGAATACTGTGGCATTCCAGAATGGTGTCAGTAGTTTATCTGTGTGTGTAAAGTTGTTTTTTTGGTGGCGGTATTTAAGATAGCTGCAGTTTTATGCTTATTTTGAAGTTGTCAGCCACATTTTTGTTAACTGTTGTGTTAGTGCAGATATAGTCGAGTAAAGGTATTAACTCTGTTATAGTGTTAAATGTGGTGCTGCTGCCATCACCTCTTCCTTTACTTACTTCAGGACCTTATTGAGTCAAGGGATTCAGTTTATTCCTGCTCAGACTGACACTCTTGTAAGTGCACTTACTGATTTAAAAGTATTTATGCATAATCTAAATCTGAAGCTGATTTTTAATTATTCTGTTGCCCTCAGCTCTAGGGTATATAGAAAGACTAGTACTTTTGTTCCAGTGAGCAACCCAGTTATTACTGCTTTCCGTGATGTCTGTGAGCAACAGCTTTATAAACTTTATGAGCAAAATGATTTAAAAAAAATTTACAATTTATCCAAACCTGAATATGAGGCTTTAGTAAGACTACAAAAAAGGAGGCTGACAAGGGCGGTGCAATTGTAGTAATGAATTGTATGGACTATATTAATTATATTAATGAACTTTTACCTAATGATTCTGCTTTTAAGAAAATAATTTATTCTAATGTTACTGGTGTCTAAATAACATCAGCATGAGTATTTTTGATCTACAAGCCATGAACGATATTTCTATTGAAACTTAATTATGTTACGGTTCCCTGCCCTAGAATTCATGTACTATACAGCCTGCCAAAGGTTCATAAATCATTGTCCTGCCCATCAATGAGAACAATTGTATTGAGTAGAGGATGGGCAACTGAACCCATTTTGCTTTATTTGCAGAATGTTTTATGTAAAATTTTATTACATGTTAAAAGTTTTACTAAGACACTCCTGATTTCCTGGTCCAGCTTTCTGAATGGTATAAAGCTAGTGATAATGAGTCCCTTATTTTTGTTACATTAGATATTAAATCATTATTCGCCATTATCCCTAACCATTATGGTGTTAATAGAATTAGAGATATATTAACATAGCCAATATAAAGGGAGAGAGATTGAAACAATATGTGAATTACTTGAACTAGTATTTGAGAATAATATCTTTATTTTTGATGAACAGTTATACCATCAGATTGCAGGTGTAGCAATGGGTACGTCCACCCTGTGCTAACCTCATGCTTAGCAAATGGGAGGAAACATTTATTTATGGTGGCCCAGAGAGATTTTCATCTAGGACAGCATTCTATAAGCATTTCGTGGATGATGTATTTTTAGTATGGCATGGTCAGCATGAAGATCTTGTTGAATTCGCTGGATTTTTGAATCAGATCACTGACTTTTTAAAGTGTGAAGTTAATGCTTCTGTAGGAGAAATCCATCTTCTAGATGTTAAATTGGTGTATAATGGCTCCGAAATCAATAGTATTATCTATGAAAAGGATGTACATGCAAATAGATATTTACATAGGAAGAGTATGCATGCTATGCATACTTTCAAAGGGACTGTGAAAAGTCAGTATTTATGGGCGAGTAGTATTAACACTGATACCATGAGTCATATAAATCAAATGAGTGACATGACAACTGAATTCAAAGAAAGGAGATATGATCAGAGTAGATGTTATGAATGAGAGAAGTGGTAAGCCTAAACCCTATTTCTGTGGTAATAATGAATCTAACTGCAAGTAAAGAATCCACTACAACTTTAAATTATTTAACTACGTATAGTAGCTGTACTGCCTGTTGTGAATGTATTCATGATAGTGCAAATTAATTCAACACAGCCTTACTTGATTCTTTATGTATTTAATTATGTGTTTTGTATCATCATCATAACTTTTTTGTGATAATGGCAGGCATGCTTTCATTGTTGCACTGTTTGACAGATTATTATATCAAATGTTTTTGTGTATGACAGTGGCATATTGTTTTAGGTATAATAATGATACAAAACCAGCTATCAATGAAGAGAAAGCATAACTTTAGCTATAAGGAAAACTGCATCCTCATGGCAACCCTTAGGACATATAGTAATGCTTTTTTGGAAAAGGAGGGCCCAAACAAACTGAGAGGGCAAAGACATTGGTGGAAGGAACTGCACATTAACACAGTGCAAGAAAAGGGCAAATGATATGTTAGGACATGCTAGATCCAAGGAGAGGCAGAATGCAATTGCCCATACCAGTGCTGAGGGAGACCTCCAACACTTATCCCTTTAACCATTGTGATAAGTGGGCAAGTGTAATCAAAAACACGCTAAACCAAACCAAAACTGCACTACTGGGTAGTATTTATCCCTTTAACACCAAATGAGGAATACCTCAACATTATTCATTGGGATAACTGTGAGACAGAAGATGATGGGACTGGAAAAATCAGAGATGGTATGGACATAGGCTATTACCAACATCTGCAGCAGCAATACACATCTGCTCGGTAACATATCTTCATATACAGAATTAAATGCTGACATTACATTTAACACACTTCAGTTACAATTAACAGGTGAAAGCTCACCTTCTGCACATAATGACATTGAAGGCAGTGTGCATGGTACATGTCTTCCACACCTACTTACTTAACATACAGTATTGTAAGCTACATCTTTGTTGGTAATTTATTTATTTATTTTATTTTACATTTGTTGACTGGGTTAGTCTGTCTGAGCTGATAGTCCTTTTTCAGCAGAGGCCCGGGAAAAAAAACTCCAACATGTTAATAATAATACAGGTAATGACAGTAATAAAGTATAAAAACATTTATGATACATACAGAAAAACATGTATGATATGTACAGAAAAACACATTTTTAGTAAAAAAAAATTCATAATATAATATGAACAAACATCTAAGATTTCAATCGTTTATAAAAAACAAAGACAAAGACAATATTACAGGGTTTAGATTGTATATGGCCTTAGTATTGTTTAGAAGATGCTCAGTTTAGAGATATCATAGCTCAGGAAGATACAGTAATGAAGGGTAATAGAAGTGTGATGAGAGTTAGTATATGGTTAGCTCGAGTGATCAGATATACAGGAATTAACACTGTACAGAGACAGGGATAGGAAGACAGATTATGGAGGATGAGTACAGTGGCAAGTCCATTGATGTTTCAGATATTCTTTTGTGGCAGATTTAAATTCCGTAACTTTGGTAAGGGTGCTAATTTCCAGTGGGAGTTTGTTCCAAGATATGGCTGGATTATAGCTGTAGATGCTGCAACTTATTTTGTTCTTAGGTTTATGGATTTGTAGTAGGTCTTCTCCAGAGCTTCTGAGAGTCCTAGGAGGAGTAGAAAGAGATTAGAGTAGATAGGTTGGGTCAGTATGATGACTGGTACAATATAGAATGGATAATTAGAAGGCCGGAGAGGAGAAGGTGATGTGGGAATTCAAGCCAGTTCAGTTTTTTTAGTGAGAGACAGTGGTGAGATTTATCATTTAGGTTTGCTGCAAATCTGGCCACTTTCCTATATGTAGATTCTAACTTAGGAGTGATGAATTAAGGTTTGTGAAGATTTGGGAACTGTATAATAAGCTTGGTAGTAGATAAGCATGGGTGAGGGATATTTTTGCTTTGCTGGTGAGGAACGTCTTATTTCTGTATAAGAGCACAGGTTTTTGGTGGATTTTCCTAATGCAACTGTTTACATGTAGATGGAATTTTAGTTGGTTATCAATTACAACATCTAGAAGTTTAGTGGAAGGTTCAACAGTAATAGGTGTGCTGTTTAAAGAAAGTATGGAGAATGTGGATTTAAGGTTGTTTAGGTTTTTGGGAAGAAAAATTAATAGTTTTTTTTTTTTTGGATTTAGTATAAGCTGATTTGTTGGAGAGCCAGGTTTCAACAGAGTTAAAGGAAGACTGAGTAAGTGACATGAGTTCTGTGGGAGTGTCTGCAACAGAGATAAATGTAGAGTCATCAGCATATTGGACCAGTAGTGACTGAGGAAAAGAAGTGTAGAGTAGGTTAGTGAAGATACTGAAAAGTAATGGACTGAGAATAGAACCTTGGGGAACCACCTAACTGATTGTTGTTGATCAGAGACATAGCTAGAGAACCAGGCAACAGTAGTGGTCGAATAATTGAGGTGAGTTGATTTGTTCAAAAGGAGAGAGTGGGAGACTGTGTCAAAAGTCTTTGAAAGGTCGAGACATAAGCATGAGACAAGTTTGCTGTTATTTCTGGCTACAGAAATAATGTTTATGAAGGACAGAAGGGCATTAGTGGTACTGTGTTTCAGGCAAAAGCCATGCTATGTGCGGGTAAGTAGATTTTCTTGCAATAAGTACTGCATGACTTACTTGTATATGCATGTTTGTAAAATTTTTGAGAGGGGTGAGAGGATAGCAATAGGTCTGAAATTAGCAATTTCTGTGTAGTTACCTCCTTTATTTATAGGTAGAGTATAGAATTCATTCCAGATGGAGGGAAGTTTAGATTCAGAGATGGAACAGTTTATTAGAATAGATACAGGAATAGCCAGAGTGTTTGCTGCTACTTAAAGGAAGTAGGTGGAGAATATTGTCTGCTGATATAGAGCAGGGCTTTAATTTGCAAAGTAGGGATTTAATGTATTGTCTGCTGATATAGAGCAGGGCTTTAATTTGAAAAGTAGGGATTTAATGTAGTTGGTAGGTAAAGGTTTTAGGGAAAAAGTTGTAGTGGAGTTTAGAGTAGAAGGGTGGGGAGAGATTACAGTGTTGTGGCTGAGGTGTCAGAAGGTAACATTTTCTTAATGGATTTAATGAAGTGGGAATTGAAAATAGCTGCAGTTTCTAGTGGTGCATTAGCTGGGCAGGGGTTAGAAGATGAGGGGTTGCCAGGATGCAGAATTTGATTAATTGCATGCCAAAATTTGGAAGGATTTGATTTTTGTGGAGTTGGTGGGTTATTATAGAATTCTTTTTTGTCTTTATTTATTTGTTTTTTGTATGATTTCTAAGTTCATTATATTTTTGTAGGTGGATGGGTAGCTTGGTTTTTACCCATGTTTTCCACATACTGTCCCTGGATTTCATCAAGTTTCGGGTCATGTTTGTTAACCAAGGGGCTATATTACATTTTATTTGTACTGTGCAGATAGGTGAAAGTGAGTTAAGAATATTTAGGAAAGTTGAGTTAAATGATTGTACTGCCTCATCTAGTGGGATTTGGTTCAGAAAATACCAGTTAATTTTAGAGAGGAGGATATTAAAAATGTCAGGGTGGAAGTTTGATAACTTGCAACATGTAATGTATCTGTGTGGCTTAGGGGAATGTGAACTGAATCTGATAACATTTACTGGAGACTGATCACTTAGAGAGTAATGTTTTCATTTCATTTGTTACAGGATCAGCAGCAGATTCTGATAAATCTGATATCAGCAGCAGAATGGCTGCTGAAGATGATGGTGATAACATATTTATGAGGAAACCTGAGGAAAGTAGCACACAGTCTCCAAGTTTAATGACAGGATCTCACAACCCACAGTATGTTTGTAACTCTGAGGGAAGTGGCAGTGCATACAAAGTTGTGCACATACTTACATTACACTCACACTTGTACAGGAAGAAAACCTATGCACTCCTACACCAGTATCTTCAAACCCATATAAAACTTTCAGGATGTTGACAGATATTAAGATGTAATAGTGTCCACAGTGACAGCTTTGCAAAGGGGTGCCAGTTGTAAGAAGTTGCCATAGCTACCCTGGGAAACATGGAAAGCAATGGATACCCAGTAGCAGATGTGCCATGACACTGTTAGGGCTCAGAGCATTACCACAGAGAGTCAGCTGTAAATGGTCAGAGTCCTCCAGGGTATATGTGTGGATATCTAGCACTACATGGAAGTGACAGAGAGTAGAGATAATGCCATGATCACACTGAAGTATTGTCTGGTGGCACACCAAGCATCTGTGGTCACCTCCATTTGTACATTACTTAGGACTTACTAGACTCAAGTAGAAAGGGGAAGAGGAAAGGGTACTGTCTGGACACTTGAGGGCAGATCACGAGTCAAAAAGTGCTTTTCAAGAAAGTACTGTAATTAGAAAGAAGGAACAAGCACAACAGATTTCATGCAGGACATGTCCATGTTCATCTACACCTAGCAGAACTTCTTATTTGAGGTCCTAGTCATGATCTCACGGCACTGTCAGATCAGTGCCTGCTGGATCACCTGCATAAAGTAGGTCATGACATCGGACCAACTCACCACCCAGCTCTCATGACATCCCCTCTTCAAAATCACTTACAGCATCACCTAGCCTATATTCTTGAGACATGTATGACATATTTGATCTTGACCTACTGTGATTCAGTTGTAGCATTTCTGTTACTTACAATGTGACATTCACACACACACACACACACACACACACACACACACACACACACGTGTCAATAGTTCACTCAAATGGAAATAAGTTATTAAATAAAGTAATAAAAAAGAGGGGACTTAGGACACTTTTCAACTGTATGCATTTCATTCCTGTAATAATACTGCTTAAAACCTCATGGAACTGTGGAAATAAAGCTGTATATCTTAACATATGATTGCAGTGATTAACACCATCAAAACTTGCAATTAGCTACAACTTAAAAATACTAATACACAAGTATTCAGGGAAACACTAATGAGAAAATTAAAGATTAAAATGAGTATCTTGTCATGTAAGCAAACACTGCTGCCACTTCACTCTCACCACTGCACATATTATAATGTTTTTGTCTTTGAGGCCACAAATTATGTGTGCATCAGAAGATGAAATAATCTGATATGCAATACCTAAACAGACAATGTTAATTCAGTTGAAATATGTAATAGTTCAAACTGAGTAAACACAATGTGATACATTTTCATTCAGTTGCATGGTATGGTTGCACCGATGCATAGTACGGTGGCATCCGTGGCTACCTTCATTCTTATAGTGGTTAGGACTTGCCAGACTCAAGTAGAAGCCAGTCTTGGAAGGGGAAGAGGACAGGGTTCTGTCTGGATACTTTGGGGCAGATCACATGAGAAGTTAAATACTGTTTTATTAATTGTACCACTTGAGGACATGCAGTACTTGCATACTAAGGTGCATCTTACATGATGCCCTACAACGTCACTGAACAAAAGTCAGTGAGCATTCAGGCAAGACTTTTGTAAACAATAATATGACTACCTGTTCTAAAATAAAAAAATATATATGTTATTTGTAGATGAGAAGAAATATCAGATGAACCATGACAGTAGACCATGCATCACCCAACATAGTCCACAGATACCACTACATGCATCATTTATACTGTATGTGTTTTTTTTTTTTACAAGAAAGGAAACACTAGCCTGAATGTCATGGTCCATAGTTCTGGACTAGATGCTACCTCTTTATCTATGCAGCTGTATGTTGCACATGAGCCTGAAGCATGGGGTCCCTTACTACTGCTGCTGGCTTGTTAGCTTTACTTATAGTAGGACTGGACCTGGGAGCTGCAGTGACAGCATGGGTCATATCACCATCAAACTGGTGCATGATCACGTTGTGCAGAATGCAACATGCTGTAAACATTCTGTATGTAGTAGCTGGGTCATACTGAAGGGTACACTCAGACTCATCCAGCCACCTAAAACTGACTCTTCAAGAGGCCCAAGACCCTCACAATAACAATATGGATCTGAGACAGAGCTGTGTTGTAGGTCTCTTCTGAAGCTCCACTAGGATTTATCACTGGTGTCATGAGCCATGGCTCCAGTTGATATCTCACACCATTTGAAAGAAAAAAAGAGAGAAAGGGGCAAAAGAAAGAAAAAAGTGTCTTAGTATTCAGTAATAGTCTATATATATATATGTATATATATATATATATATATATATATATATATATATATATATATATATACATATATATATATATACATATATATACATACATATATATATATATATATATATATATATATATATATATATACATATATATATACATATACATATATATATATATATATATATATATATATTTTTTTTTTTCCCCCACCTACCAACAAGATGACCACGGGGTATCCTACAATGCAGTCACTCATATTCTAGGCTCATTCCTGGGGAGACATAGGGAAATAAATGTAATGATTCACATGTGGTAAGAGTACATCCAGTATCTGCCAAAGTATCCTCAAGGTAGAAGCCAGTGAGATACTCATTGTGCCCCTAGTCTGTCTTTGGAAGGTCCTGTGGTAGGCATAGTGAGGGCTGTACATACCATTGTATCTACAGGGATAGGAAATCCATGCATCCCCCAGTACTCTTGTGAGGGTCATACATATTTACTAAGGCCCTTGTGATAGCTCTCTCCACACTAAACCTATCAAGTATCTCCTGATTGTCAAACTTTTATTGAGATATTCACTACCTATAGCTCTGCTTTCTTCACCAGACAGTACCACTGGGCTCAAGCAGTTTTGGCTTAGTCTACACAAGCAGCTCACATCAGGAAATAGCAAGGCTAGCAAATGAAAACACCATCATGGATTGCAAAGTTGCTAGAAAAAGCATGACTCGCCTTTTATAATGAATCTGCAGACAGCGCAGAAATGCGTGAAATTCTTATTATGAATCACAGATAGGTAGGAGAAAGTCTTATTAGCATATGCTGTTTTACTCTGTTTTATATAACTTCTCATTTGCATCTCATTATGACTTCATTTGCTAACACCTATTCACTATCATTATGAGTTAGTGTAACTTGTCTCTATGAATTGCACTTTTGCTGTGGAATTCAAGTGCACAGAGTAAACAGGCTTCCTATTCATGTTAATCAGAGCCCTTCCCTGGGCCTCTTCAAATGCAATCTGGAACAATGGATGGGGAATCGCAAATTCACACCTGGGGCAGTACCTATGTCCCTTATGGACAGGAGCAATCTGTAAGACACTCAAGGCATAGACACAAACCAGTGCCATCTTCTTGCCCCTAGGGGTAATATATTGCGTAAATCAGGTTATATTGGGTAGGCTTGTAAGGGCTTTTAAGCCATTAGCCTAGCAATCTCCTATGAACCTATGGACAGCCTTCACATGTTTGCATAATGACTATGAATACCCCCCTTAGAGAGTAGATGGGTACATGAATGTTGTTCTAGCAACATTGACAATACATATTTCACCATGCAGTAGCTTGATGGCTTAGTGGGAAGCTATCTGCCTTCCAGCTCCAGAGTTCACAATTTAGTCCTGACCACTGCTCATTGCCTGTGTAGACATTGTAAACTAGGTTGTGACCAAAAGGAGTCTATGGACCAACCCACCTAATAGTTTAACAAAGGATAAATAAATCTGATAAAATAACATAATCCTTCTATATTCCTGCTACTGTATAAATTATTTATTATCACTGGCAGGAATAACTTAGATATTTCATTGCTGGTCACTTGGTTCAAAACATAATAATCCAATTTCCCCCCGAAACAGACATACCAGACCATGCTGCACACATTAGTTAAGGCTGAAAGAGAACCATAAAACAGAATCCCAAAGTAAGAGAATAAGCAGATTTATTTCAGTTACCCCACTGACTGAGCAGATAAAAATCTGTGAACTTTATCAAAAAAAGAAACATCTGAAAATATACCAGCACTAGGGTTTTAAGCAATTTGCACTGCCTCTTCATGCCAGTATACATTAGAAGGGAAAAATACTCTTTGTTCAAGCCAGTCTCTGATGAGCCTAGTAAAATTGTAGGTTACATTCAACAATTATACTGATTTCCCAAGGTTTTACGACTTTGAAATAACATATTTAGTTTACAGGATGGCCAAGGTAAAGTCCCCTGGATGGTGGATGTACAGGGTCTGCCTCCTTATACAAGATTTTGATAATAACTTGCTTATTTAGTGGTGCTCATTAATTCATGGTCTGAGGAAAGCTAACTTGCTGATATGGCCCATACCCTTCATGTACTGCTATGACTACAAGGTTGGTAATCACTATCATATTTATCATCCTTTTTAATAAGTACTGAACAACTCTGAAATTTCTTAAAACATTACAATATACTGAACAAATTTAAGTATACAGGATAAGTTCTGAGTAGGGCCAATGTATTTGAACTGCTTCCCATAATCCACCAATTCAATAACAACAGTCATCCATGGATGCTGTTGGATCTGCCCAAGTACACTGTGCTTTGCTACTAGGCTGGAACCTGCATGGGTAAAGACTGTTTTTGAGGGTAAATCCCAACATTGCCCAGAAAGAGAATCAGTAGCTATTACCACTATGCAACTGGAAATTCATGACTTTTTTTCAAAAATGCTGTGTATAACATATACGTTTTATCATAGCAGACTATTGTACATGCCACCTGGAATATGTTTGCAATGATATAGTAAATGTTTACTGATTGTCCATTCTACAGTTACAGTAACATTTTATCTTATATGTTACAATATTTTTGTTTACTCATTTCTGTTGTTCTAATGCATTTGAGTGTAGATTGGCAGTTTTTGCCTTTTCCAAACTTTTGTCCCTACAAAGCTTTTTGGAAATTAGGTAATGGTAGTAAACCTGAACCTGTTTGATGTACCCATGGCAAGTTGTCATTCTTAGTGCTAGTAGAGCACTGCCATATAACAGTGATTTGCTGTTCTAAAAGTTCTGGTAACAACTGCTCAGTGACTGGATAATCACACAGCATCACCAACCTTGTGTTTTACTCACAGTTCAGAACATTTAAACACTTTTTCTTTTTTAAAAAAGGTACGTAAAGAGTTAATCAGCCCACTTCCTACATAAAAATAAATGTGTAGGTGATTTCAATAATATGTCAGCATGAGACAATATCCTTTCAGAATAACTTTCATTAACTTTTGCTAAATAATCAATAGGTTAGTTCAGTACATGCCTCATAAGACTGCATTTTTTAAAAATCATTAATCTTTATACTTAAAAGAAAATAAAATATCACTAAAGAAAGCTCCACTGACCTATCAAAAGTGATTCTCATTTTAGTCGTACAAAGAAATACCTAAGAAAATTTTTGACAGGGACATTAAACAATTCTACTTGCACTACAAAACTGCTAAAATTACTGTTCCCTTACAACATTACTATGGCCACTTAAAATGAAAATGCACATTATGTAAAAGCTCAGGTTCAAAACAAAATCCAAGATTTGAAGACCAGGCTAAAGGTGCAGAGGATAGATGCAATGCTGTTACCTGCACAAAAAAAAAAACTCAGAATTGATTACTTAAAGTGCAGACTCATAAAATTAAAATAGAATGAATAATGTAATTTCTGCATGAACATCATTAATGGTCACAGTCTAATAATATGACCAACTTTTCACAAATTATATTCCAAAAATATTTGAGTTGCCAGAGGGACTATATTTTTTCTTAGAAAGAGGCCATCATTCATTTCAGCCTAAATCCTTAAACTCTCATGCAAAAACATTGCCCATTCATTACAAGATTAATGTTATATGTTTGCCAACACTTAGTATTAAGGAATGACCGAACACAAAATCTTTATAATTTCTGGAACTATGACCTGGCTGAAATAATGGCTTTTCAGTTCAACTTGTCATCCTCAGAAAGAATGCTGGTTCTTAATTTAAATATTGAACTTATAAGAAATTTATGACCATACTCTATACCAACAGAAAAAAAACAATTTCCTGAAATCTGCAGTGATATCTTTAATACAGTGCAAAAGGAAACACATTTTTAAAGATGTACAGCTACTAACAGAAACAGAGTGTATGAACAGGTAACAATAAAATGTAAGAAAATCACAAGTGGATGATAACAGGCAAAAACTTATTCCCCGGAGGAAAAAGTAATATTATTAGTGCATCCTGAAATCTATTCAAATTCTGGAGGAAAGACAAGACATTAGTAAATGTACCTGTCATTAATATAATCCTTGAATGATTTTTTTTTTTTCAAATTAAATTAAATTCTGGAGAAAAAAAAACATTAAACTAATTTATCACTCATCCTAAGAATGGCTAAATTATATAAAATGGACAAAAACAAAGGCTTTTTTCTTTGTTATGTGTTCTCTTGCTGCAAATATAAAACTAATGTATTTTTATTTAGTCTCTTTTTGTAGTGCCAAAAGTAATTCTTTAAATATTTTATGGAAAAGCAATATTCAGAATCCATATTAAAATTCATTAACTTTTCTGATAAGGAAACATTGTAATGGCAGCAACACTACAATAGCCTGATCTCCCAATATATCATCAGAATATGCTAATGTTGTTTTAACATAATTCAGACAACTTATTATTATTTTTACTCAAATATAACTAAGAGTTTCTTTTCCAGCAGCTCATTCACCGACTTTTGATGAGTAGAAATATACAGGGTTATGACCTTGGGATAATTGGTTTGAAACAGTTGAACCCATGAACCTGAAGATGTTATTAAGCATATAACATTTATCAGACTGAATTTATAGTCTACATATTAGGCTCTTCATTTCATAAGTGTTATCTACTGTCCCCAATAAATGCATTATGTGAAACCTAGTTGTGCAAATGCACACCAAAATTTTACTATCCAATATTTAGTGTGTTTTAAGAGACATCATACAGAATAAATCCAAAATGCTGTTATTTCACATAAAATATTAATTCTCATTTCTCTCTCCTCAATGACATCCTTTGCATTTTGAATGATGCAACCTGGAAAAATGCGCAACGATCCTTTTACAAACCATACAAGTTGGCAGAGATGTGTCTGTCACTGCAACACATTAGAGATGTTCACATTAAATTTTAGTAACTAGGACTATATGTTTTGTATATGCCCACCCTTACATAATTTTTACTCAAAAGATGAACATTTGTGACAAGCATTGTGGATCGATAATGCCACTTTATCTGAGCAGTGAGTTCTAATCAGGCTCCCAGCCTCTCTGATACTTCTTAAAATTAAAAAAAGGTATTATGACTATTTTTGATAGTGGGTCACAAGAGCATAATACAGTGACATGGGAACCTGACCATGCAAACCGCAGTTTCAAGACTGAAGATCAATATATTGCAGTCAAGGTTCATACACAGTTCATTTAAACTTCTGACCCAAACTGGGTAAAGTATTTGAGCAACAATGCATACAGATGCTGTACCAGATGCATGATAAGTAATAACTAAATACAAATTTATATTACTATTGTTTGCACAGGAAACCTACGTACAGGTTAAGTAATGATTGCACACATCTATAAATTAGCATTTATACAGCCCTTTTATATAACATTAGATTGGAATTCAAAAAGCTAGTACTCACTAAGTATACTGCATGTGACTCAGTGTGTCACTAAGTTACATTAGTATAGTATTAATTCAAAACAGTAATTTACAGCCGGGATATTTGTACACAATATGTATGTTATTCTGAAGGCATGCAGATATATAAAAGTGATTCAGAGAAAAGGTTCTTGGTACACAGTATGTAAGTTACCCTGATACAATGCTGATATGTAACAGTGAACCAAAATAGACTCATATAAGTAAAAGCATTGTGTGTCCTGTACTCTTTATGCTGTGTGGGAGTACCACGATTCATAGACATGAATCCCAGTAGTCCTCAGGGATGCACAGTCCCTTTCTGTCTTCTTGAGTGGTGCACATGTATTATCATGACAAGCACTGTCCACCCTTAATGCCATACCACATACTACTGCCTCAGCTACTAAGGCCTTCAAGATAATTGATTTTAATTTCACATCCATAAATCCTTTCACTATATGAGAAAACATCTTCTGAAGTAGGAGATAAAGTTATCCACAGAGAAAACATAAGTATCTGTCATTCATTACAAAGACATTACAACTGCATGCTCTTCATTCAGCTGCTTACATTATTCTCCACATGTGTCGATGTCTCCTAGTATACCTACAGAGATATTTATATATATATATATATATATATATATATATATATATATATATATATATATATATATTAATATATGGGTCTACCTGATAACACCGAAAGCTGGAAACACCAACGAGAACACCAACACCGGACGATCGACAACGGAGATGACCGACAGTTGAAAATCCCGACGCTGACAACACCAACATGTCAAATGAGCGCTAGTGTGTAACTATGTGGTAGTGACGGATGGCAGGGTTAGGGTGCAGGTAAGGTAAGTGTGCAATAGTGACGGACTTTAGGGTTAGGGGCAGATTAAGTGAGTTATGGTTAGGGTGCGGGTCAGGTGAGTGTGCGATAGTGACAGACTTTAGGGTTAGGGGCGGGTTAAGTGAGTTAGGGTTAGGGTGCGGGTTAGGTGAGTGTGCGATAGTGATGGACCTTAGGGTTAGGGTTTGGGTTAAGGTTAGTGCATAGATAGTTGTGTTTGTAAGGTTTAGTGTAGGTTTGTAAGGTTTTTGGTGTGCTTGTGTTGTGTGTGTGCTTTTTGGACAGGGGATTTGTTTTGTTTGTTGACTGTTGGGATTGTGGTTTGTCGGGTGTGTGAAGTTTCGTGTTTTTGAACTTTCGGTTTTGTGGTGTCAGTGATTTCGTTGTCGGTGTTTTTACATGTCGGTGTTTTCAGGTAGACCCATATATATATATATATATATATATATATATATATATATATATATATATAGACAGATATATAGATATATATAGATATAGACAGATAGCTATATATATATATATATATATATATATATATATATATAGAGAGAGAGAGAGAGAGAGAGATAGTACCCTATTATGTACTGCCACCATGATCTCTAAAAAGGCTAAATATTCAGAATTGCTGTTAGGTCTGCATGGATGGGGGGTGGCCTTGTAACTAGCATGCATCCACCACACTTGATTCAGGCACTACCCTACTGGGAGTTTAGGTGTATCTGGGTGAACACATCTCAGGTACATTGTAAGGAGTTATTTCTGGATGAAGTGGAACACATCTCAGGTACATTGTAAGGAGTTATTTCTAGATGAGGTGGAACACAGATTGTTAAACAGGGGCTATGATAGAAAAATGTTAGAGTTTGCTAGGAATAGGGTTCATGAAACTTTCAACAGGACTAGTAATAGAAGGGTGATTAATTCAGAAGCAAAGAAGGAAAATATTTTTTATGTTATGAAATATAGTGCTTTTTCTGAAAGAGTTGTACGTATAGTTAGAAAACTTTGGCCAATTATCAGCTCTGATGAATTTTTGGGTAGTATTTTTCCTAGCAAAATAAATTTCTCTTATGGAAGGTTTTTTAATTTGAAGGAATTATTAAACAGACCCATATTATTTCCAGAAATTAACATCCACAAGGGCCTTTTCCATGTGGAAGATGTAATCTTTGTTCAAAAATAAAGAATTTATCACGAACAATGATTAATGGTAGAAGGCATTCAAAAAGGGGAAAGTTTAATTGCAAATCCTGTGGGGTAGTGTATATATTGGGTTGTGGATGTGATAATATAAAATGGTATATAGGGCAAACAAAAAGGAGAGTTAGGATAAGAATTAGAGAACATCTCTTTATCAGAAATAACAAAAGAGAAAGCACAGTGGCTACTCATTTCTCATCTGTCCATGGGGGTGATGGATCTTCTTTATTTTTCAGTGTCTTGGCCCAGGTTGAGACAATAGGGGGAACATTTCATTCCAGACTTAACCATTTAGAAACTATGTTAATTTACAATTATGGCACATTATGTCCTGATGGATTAAACCAGGAAGTGTCAATGAAATTTTAAGGAAGTTGTTTTTATGCATGCACTTTCATCAAATAAATAACTTTTTGTCTTGTCTGTCAATTTTTGAGGGGCTTTTTCCAACTCTGTTTGTCAATCTCTTTTCAAAATTTTGCACGTTTATTATAAATTTTGTACATATTTGTCATAACGTTTGTACATACTTATTATGAATTGTTGAAGTGCAATAATAGAGTATACTGTTATTTTAAAATGTGGGAGGTATTGGTCTGTGGGTGATGGTACATGTATTTGTATTTGAATTTGTGTTTGTATGAGTTAATTAATTAATTGAGCAAATTACATAATTGTTTCACTGGAAATTTCTTAAATGTGATACTATTTAAGATGCTGGTGTTTTACAATGAAAATATCCCTTGAAGGCGAAATGCAGAGGTACCAGGATTAAATTATACCTGGTGGTTCATCTACTTTGTGGTCTGTGTTTCATTTTTATTTTCTTATTTGGTGGACTGGTTGTTGTTTTTTGACATATATATAGTACTCTATCATGTACTGCCACCATAATCTCTAAAAAGGCTAAATATTCAGAATTGCTGTTAGGTCTGCATGGATGTGGGTTGGCCTTGTAATTACCAACTTTGCAAATCCATACACTGTGAGGCTGATTGACTAAACGGGCAGGTTAGTAGACTCCTACGATTACATATTTTTTTTTGGGAGGGGGGCTTTAACCTCCCCTCTCCTCCAAACCCATTTAAATCTAGTCACATCTAAGGTTTCTGCATATCTGGAAAAGGAATGCAGTGACTTTGATGAATCAGCCATGATCAGTTGTGGGTGAGGGTAGTTACATGAGTCATCTTCCCAAGATCCTTTGACTACCATTGCTTATGTACAAACAACCCAAATAATGATTGAAACCTGTCCTGTTGTATCCATGCTCTTCCCTAGGTAATAAACTCAAATAAATAAATAAAGAAGAAAACAAAAATTTTCTTTCTGCAGTTTGCAGTCACATTCAGATGATCTCATTTATTTACATAAACTCAGCCAGGGGCTTGTAAGTATTGTACACTTGGCCAAGGCCTTGCATAAGGTCAATGCCAGATAGCAGAGAGACCACCCCTGATCAAGAAGCCACAGTCTAGAACTACTGCTGTGTGTACAGCTAATACCAACTACATTTAAGCTGTACTTTTCAAATTCCCATACAATCTTCCATCTTGCCTCAGCAGTGAAGTGACATTCTATGTTCCAGGAGCCATTTTCCCTAGACAGGTTGTAATCCATCTTAATCTATCCTTATCCTTCCTGACACTTGACTGGCACTGCATGTGACCCCTGCCACAATCCTTCCACCTTGTATCTTTTTAGCCCCAAGCTCACACAGGGGGTTCACAAAGTTGTTTGGACTGAGCCTGACAGATCTACGTGGGTCACTGAGTCAGTAGGTAGTCACTGATGAACACCTCCCCCTTGGGTGACTGTGGTCTCCTTTTCTAGGTGCAATTCACTTATTCTTTACAATAATCTTAATGAGGATCAGATTTCGTTATTTCTCTTTGCCCAGACTTACTTTTAGACCAGTTTGTCAGTGGGTGGCATTATCTTCAGTACAACTCCAGACAACAGAGATATAAGGATCAGAGGAGCATACAAATAAGTTCATGATCCAAAGAAGAGCATAACTTTTTATAACTGCTTTTGAATGGAAGGCTACAGTAAATGAAGTACAAAACTGTCTGATTATCTTACCAAATCTTCAGTATCTAACTTCTTCTTCTTTTGGCTTTTCACGTTTAGGGATCGCCCCAGTGGATCACCTGTCCGCTCATGCTAATGGTCTCAAAAGTTGAAAACAACAACAAGGTATTCTTTCATTACAGCAGAAAACTAGAAGGAAAGAAAATTATGAATGCTGCATGCTATCAATAAACAATGATCAACAAAGTGATTGATCACCCATGTACAGGACTTAGCAAATGTACCTGAAGACAAATTCTGTACAATCAATAAAGCAGACTTATGTCTATACAGGCAAGATAAGACATTCCTTATATGGCTATTTGTGTGATAACTGGTGTAACAAGTAAAAGCAAATATTAAATTTCTTGGCATCAGGCAATATGCCTTATGTTTTCTTACACAGTATCAAGGGAAACCTAACTACCCCCATTCAATCATGTTAAACAAAAATGTTATCATGTGGATATATCCCTAAGTTATATGGTGACAGGCTGTAGTGGTACCAGTTCACAAAGCAAGGTCATAAGGTCATTCAGACCTAAACGGTTTTAGACTTGTCAGCCTGACCAGTCCTGAATTCTATGTAAAATCATGAGGAGACCCACAATGGAAATATCCAGAACAATACAGGGGACCGACTTCTGTTTTTGAACAGTATGGACTTTTTAATGGGAGAGCTTCCCTTTTGAATCTTGCGGCATTCTTTGCAGCGGTAAACAGCAGCACATGCTGAATGGCAGGCAATGTATACTGCTCATCTTGGCTTTGCTAAAGCATTTAATACTTACCCATGTAAAGGAATAAATTACAAATTAAATGGGTAAAACACTGATTAAACAATAGGGTACAACAGGTCAAATGGGGAGGTACCACTAGTGCCCATCTGATATCTTTACTGAACATACTAATTTTTAAACTGGGAAATGACATATGCATAACCAAATTCAAGGATGATCATAAACTTGTAACATAATTACTTTAAAAAGTAATGCAGAAGTACTCCCAGATAATCTGACCAAATGACGTACTTGGAGCAGTAGTAGTGACCCTATCTAAAATGTCAGCAATTGCAGCATAACAAGACTAAGAAAACACACATACACATACACAAACAATTACACATATACACATACACATTTGCACATAGATATACACGTATGCACAAACACATACATACACACACACATATATATATATATATATATATATATATATATATATATATATATATATATATATATATACAGACATACACATACACATCTACACAGTCGCATACACACACAAATGTATATATATATATATATATATATATATATATATATATATATATATATATATATAGATAAATATATATATATATATATATATATATATCACATTTCTTGAAAATGAACAGAAACTAGATCTATGTCACCTTTAGCAAATATGAAAAAAATGTGTACATGTATGATGTAAAAGAACATAGAAGCTAGTTTTAATGCTACACAGCATGCCAGTAAAGAAGCAGGGAACAAAAACTGAAATAATTTTTAAAATGCAAACTTTTTATGCTTAAGAGTAGGTTGCAGCAATCTAAGGAGGAGTCATATGGAATGGTCATTTTAATGATTTTGTTTCTACAGCAGCCAGGTCCTTGACAATCCTATTGTAAAATGTCAGATACTGCAAAGAAGTTGCAGACTCGTAACATCTCAATAAGCACTATATTAACACTTGATGAATGCATTTTCACTTTATCTTGATAATTCTGTTCAAGAATATGAAATAAAATGTATCTTTTCAGGTGAAAATTAGAATATCTTCATTAGAATATAATAGAATAGATTTATAGTGCTATGTACATCTTTGCTTTCATATTTTAGGAAATAACTGCAACACTGTTGCTAAATAAATTTCAGTTTTAAGACAGAACATATACTTCATTGGTGTGTAAAACCAAGTCCTACATAATCCCTTTTTCTACAAAGCAACATTCTTTTTCAACATTGTCTCTGAAGTCTTTGGCTCATGACACTAATAACAGATAAACACAACTCAAAGATATTTGCTGAATGCATTTTAAAAATCTGTGTCAAATGTACAATCTGTTCCTTTGAATAATACAGGCACATGTTAAGTTTCTTTAAAATACAAACTTGTTAATGGGGAAGGTGGCACATACCTCTCAACTGTACAGATTTTCGCAGAATGTCCAGATTTTTACTTCATATTTCTGGTCCGTTTTTCATAAAATGTTGGTTTTCTGACAAATTAGTGGTAAATTATTAAAGACTACTGAAGTTAGAAAACAATGACAAACATTTATTTTCAGACTTCATACCTTTCAGAAAATACATGCTAATTCAAAACCTGTTATCCTATCAACTTTCTAAGTTTGTAAGAGCAATATTTAAAAACTCTCCCTATTTTGGGGCTTTTGTCTCGCCTTTATTTATGGCTTTACCCAGATCTTTTGCTCTAAGAGGTTGAGAGGTATGTGGCACACAGTTATTCATTCTGTCTGCTTAGATCAACTAGTATGTACCACTATTTTTAACTAAAACTTTTTACGTCAACTGCACATAAAGAGATGTTAAACTGAAGCTATTTTCACTTCCTATCTCTCTGGGCTCCCTGTATGCAGAATGTATATATCTTGCACAGATACTTTTATGGAGTGCTGTAATGACCTGCATAAAAAGCCCTTCTGTTCTTTCACTATATGCTTTCTGTCTCATTCCATTTGACCTCTGACACCTCTGAGGATTCCATCTCACATAGGTTAAATGTGCACATAACAGAGTCTCTTCTATATCGCTCTTTATGAGGCTGTCACTCTTAACTGTGAACATCTGGATTTAGCCAACATCATTACTAGTACTGGGAAAAGAGTGTGTGCAAGAGAAACAGAGTCAGAAAAGGGGAGAAGAAAGACAAGCAACATTTGCATCATGCAGATTTGCATCACATCAAGAATGGAAGGCTTTCCTACTAAGAAATTAAGGATAATAAGGAATATAAACTCTCCCGCTTTCACGTCCACAAAGCTTGTGTACAGAAAGAAAGGACCTGGTTTCTTTAAATTATGACAATGGCAGTAGAGCCTGCTGAAGTCCACCCTCCAGAGCAAGCTGTTACAAGTTACTCAGTACTCCCCCCTCACATCTCTGACTCTCCAGCACTAGCAGCTTGCTGATATTCTGCCACTGTACCAGTGGGCCAGGTCATGATGCTCACATCCTTTTAATAGCAAGAGTTGCAGTAGAGTGTGTGCGTGTGTGTGTGTGTGTGTGTGTGTGTGTGTGTGTGTGTGTGTGTGTGTGTGTGTGTGTGTGTGTGTGTGTGTGTGTAGGTAACACCACAGGAGCCAATGTGTTGAAAAGTCCCTTGATTTCCATTCCATAAAAACTACAACAAAACAGCAAAAATCAGATTGCTGTTTTCAAGGAAAAATGCCCCTGTACCCTAATTTCCCAAATCTCTAAATATACTAACTCCCTGATCACACAACATTGTAGGTAAGGGAACACGTCCCCATCTGCTTTGCCCCATTGTCCCATAATCAGATTGTACTCCCATACCCCCCACTGAATCTTCACAGTTTCCAACATGCAAAATATACATAGTCTAATCTCTCAAAACAGTGCAGGAAATAGTATATTTATTTACCTATACCATTATGAGACACAATCTAAAAAACATGCATCATTTGATTAAAAGGAAAAGCAATGGAAAGGATCAAACCAAACACGGTATATATCCATTCAGGGCCTGAAGTGTGATAATGAAATATTTTGTACTGTATAATGAGAGAAAGAGTTTTGTGATAACTGGTTAAACTACAAGTATAGAAAAAGAGTTTGGCAATGTTGCACTGCATTCCAGTGTATTTCATGTATTATATAATCTAGATCCCCATATATTGCATTTCTCTTTTTTCTCTTTTTCTTTAATTTGAATTATTGTATTTAGCTCATTTCAGTGGATTATGCTAATTACCCTGTTTGCTTAACTTGTCTATTCAATAGGGCTTTATCTGGTTTCTGTATATTTTTATGAATACACTGTCCCTTGCTGGTTTTCTGCTCTAGCCCTCTGATGATTTTAATGTATTATTTTTAAGGTAACAGGCAAGATTTTCATTTCATTTTAACAGTAAACTAATGGTTATGTTTAGATATATTTGTTTTATAATGTAGTTATCTTTAGGTAGTTTAATTGTACATAGTTTAATAATTTAAGGTTAGTTACATCTTTGCCAGTAATGCAACTTTTCAATCGGCCGACTATTGTCCTTTTTTCTCTATTTTAGTTAACTTAATATAATAATAAATAGTTTTATAAAGCTAGTCCTAGATTTGGGGTCTAGTGATTTTATTTAACCAGAGTCATAAATAGGATAGGCAAAAGGTACAGATGTCCCTAGCACAAGCTATAAGGAGGCATAATCAGCAGATACTGATAGTGCAGGAGTGCAGTATTGGCATAAAATAAATGCCAATACTTCATTTATAGCTCTGCCGAAGTGTCTACTTTGATGTGAGTGTGTTAGTAGCTGTAGCAAGCTGCTTCTTTCAGTTTAGCAAGCTGCTTGTAACAGAGCTTTTGTTTTCTACTTTACGTTAAACTTTAAGCATTTTTTTTTGTGCTCCTTAGCTTTGCAACTTTGAGTTGTGTGAGTGACATCATGTGGATCTAGACAGGGTGTCAGATGACCTAACTACCTTTCTGTATTTAGTTGGAGTAGCTGTTTTGTGAGCATTTAGTGAATTTTTATTTTACTTTATACAGTATGTTTAGTTTTGCCTTTTACCTTAATTAGATCTGAGATAGGGTCTGAAGTGACACTGTGCATTGGTTGGGAGTTTATGCTTCACATCCAATATGGATAAATGTTGATGATGCACATAACGTACCAAAAGACATAAATAAAAATACACATATCCTGAGACTGGATGCATACATTTATTGCACCCTGCATCTTATCTTAGTATGGCATTAGGATGCGCACACACACACACACACACACACACACACACACACACACACAGATCTGAAGAATGATAAATTTATTGTCCATATATAATCTCTCAGTATGACCTTAACAATTTCTGATCTGATATTTCTTCTTAGTGTACCATGATGGCACCAATGCAGAACTTTCTTAAGATGGTTGTTCCTTCAATAATACCTGTTCTTTGTGCTACAACTACATATTCAGCTTGGATACAGATAAAATTTAGCAATGTTACATATATATTGTCAGCTATAGAAATGTTGTGTAGAAGTGAAAGAAAGACTTTGAAATCTTGATCCTACTTGGAAACTCAGTTCAAAGGCATCCCACATCTCTGATATTATCACAAAAGTGAGAGATGTAAAAATAACATTTTATGATGCCCTGCAACATATACACAGGGGAACCTCCAAGAGTGATTTTGGTGAAACACTGGCTATATTTTAGCATGCCTATGAAAAATATCATACATTTTATTTCATTAAAGTATTTCTGTGAGCACATCAATAAATTTTCTAGAGGGATTTGTTTGCTGAATGTAAGTTTTTAGTACATTTATATCCATGTAATGTTGCAAGAAAGTGTTTACAGGAAGCTGTTCTTTTGTCAACGTCTTGATCAAAGTGATGAGGTGTGCTGCACTTTTACAAATTCGGTAGTTTAAATATCAGATATCATTTATTGTCACCAGCAAAGACAGACTGTTTTTTCTATTCTCTTATTGGTCGTATGTGAAGTGGGGACTGGGAAGAATTAGTTCTTAAATAAATTGTAGTCTACAAATCCTATTTCAAAATATCCGGCCAATAAGTCATGGGCATTCAGAAGCCATGTAGCTGGAACACTATAGCCCTTAGGGGTCATGTGAATTTATCTCATGGGCCCCCAGAAGTTTTAAGGTGTTACACAGCGAGGGGTCTAGCCTACTTAGGACATTTTTTACTCAATGGTTTGTCTATGTGACTTTATCCGTCTTGATTTGGAAATTATATCGTTAATTTATTTATTTTTTTTTATTCCTAAAACATTTATTCTCAGACTGCATAAAACAGTAATGTTATATCACTTTTTTTGGTTACTGTCACTCCTGAAAGAATTTACCAGTTGAGTATGCACTCTAAATGTCATCAATTCTGAAAGTATGCATAGCCAAGACTTCCTGTGTAGGTTTATCGTCTTTTAAGATGGACAGTTTTCTTTATGCAGAATTTTCCTGAATTTGACTTCTTTTCCCGTATAATGATGGTCTGGGACTTTATACTGTTCATGCACACATTTCCATGGCTTTTATAGCCTGTTTAAATATTAAGACTGAAAAAAAAACAATATATATATATATATATATATATATATATATATTATACACACACACACACACACACACACACACACACACAGGTCTACATTAAATTAATGAAAACCCACTTACTGAAAGACGAAATTGCCAAGACGAGATGTCAGAAACGTGATTTTAATGAATGACCGTATTGCCGAACCATTTGTCAAGGTAAGTATCCAGTTGGCCAACATGGGGAAATTTTCCCTTTTCCCCACTGTAGTGTGATCTTGGAGTTGGTATATTTAGTTAGGGTTGTGTGGGTTGTGTAGCCCCCCCCCCACCTGGGTGTGTTGGAGATAGCCACTTTTTTCACTCATACTGCCATAGTGCCAAGAGTATTAATTTTGTTGTGTTGTGTTCTGCAGTGACATAGTAGACCTTGATTTTCATCCTGTTCCCTCAGAGTCTCATATAAGGGAAAGATTAAACCCTTTTTAATTTTTGAATTAATTTTTACATGTACTCCAAAACACTCTTATAATATTTCTAAACTGTATGAAACATTTCTGATATACTAACATTTTGACAAATACATTTTCTCAGTGTCACAGTAACTATGATTTTTATATAAGTCCATCTGAATGGTGACCATGGTTAAACAGGGTACAAAATAGTACAGAATGCATGTGTAAGTGATAAACAAGCTTTAATATGTGTATTATTTGTCAAGAAACAAAATAATATAAACTGTGTATACATGTGATAAGCAGTTATTTAAGAAGCATACTTTGGAAGAAGAAAAGGAAAATATTTAATGCTGGAATGCATGTACTCTACCCTTCAGAGGTATGCTCAGATTTTGAAATACTCATTTTATGCCCTTCACAAAACTCTAAACACAAGACTTTTACCATGGCAGAATTACAGTTCTAACTATATTTAATGTTATAAAATGTTTTTCTAGAATATGTTCTATATCAGGCACGTTTTCATTAACAGTTGATTTTTAACAGGATTATTTTGGGACAAAATTCACTTGGTGTTCTCTCCGACCTTTTTAATTTCCATCATAGGGAAAAATTTGAACTGAGTGAGAGTCAGAAAGTTAGAAAATACCTTTACAGATGTACTTTGAGACAGAAAATGACTATATAAAGCAAACCAGAGTTGAGCCTGTAATGTGGTCATTGTTTGGAAAGTGTTATGATCCAGTAACGCACTTAGATAAATAAATAAAATGAAATAATTGGTCATAAATTCAGATTTACTATAAATAATTGCATCTTGTTTATTTAAAATGTGATTAGTTACCACTAAAACATTTAGCACCATACGAAATTGAATTTCCTACTAACAACACTCTAAATGTCCCAAACACTTTTAAACAATTGTTTTTGAAGAGAGGCAAGCCCCACTTCACCCTGCCACACCCGATCTTAATATAAATAACTCCAATATTGCACAGACTTGGATAAAAGAGAAAATGTGTAAGACAAAGCTAAACTCACCTTTGGCCTCTCCTCTGAGTCCAGCAAAACCAAAGAACAGCATGCAAGACAGCAATAGCTATGATGTTTTGTGATACAGAGTGTCATTACATGATTAATAATACTATTACCCAACTGTTCTTGATACTGTGTACTACCAAAAATAAACACCAAAAAATGTTTAATTGAGAAATATCAAAGGATATCTACATTTATGGCAAGTACCTAAAACAACTGTACTTTTATATGGTTAAGAATGAATATGGGTATTTTTATAAAAGCCCATTAACTGGCCCTGTAGTGTTCTGTTAGGATGCTTTGAGGAGTTCCAAGCTAGCACAAAGCATTGTTACTTATCCTAATGCTAAGAAAGTCAGGGTCATTGACAAAGTGATGCTTTACATGATTGTGCCAGGATAGTTGCTTCTGGGAGTCATGAGGAGGTATATCTCCCTTAAGTGCTGCTCTTTGTTCCATCCTTGCATGAAAACATCAGATTTTTGAGGAATTATGCCACCAAGAACTGTTTTTATAGAGGAAAAGGAAGAAGGGTTGACTTAAATGGGCTGCTGTAGAAAGAGCACTCTTGGAATAGCAGAAGGGAAATGCCCAGTATTGACACCCCACTCCTTCCCATCTCTTCTGTGCTGGTGACTTACCTGTTTCAAAAAAATGTTGTGGCCTGACAACTGACCTCTGGTAAGAAAGCAGATATCTGCAGGATACAGTACAAAATTCATAACTTTCTAATCTTTTGTATTGCCCTCCTAGCTAGATCTCCCCATTATGCAGCAATTGCTGGACTTTTGAAACTGAGTGTAAACCCCTTCGTTGTAAGATGGGTTGCCAACTGGCTCACAAACCGGACACACACTATCAAAGTGGGTGACTCCACATCAACCAGCAGACCTGTTACCAGTGGGGTGCCACAGGGGTCAGTGCTGGGCATACCTCTCAACCTGGAAACATCAAAAATCTGGACAAGGCCCATAACAAATAGGTACAAATCTGTACGCTGATTAACATAAAATTTGCGTACATAATTATGTAACCCCACCCACTCTGATGGAATTATAGGATACCAACTTTCAAATGCAAACTGAAGAACAGACAACCAAAATATGGCACCAGAGTCTCCCTGCAGCCATTCCAATGTCCCATTACCTGGCTATTTCACCCCATTTACCATAAACACTAATGTGCGCATACTGCTTTACTTCTACAATGATTATTTGGATTTTATTTTTATATTTTACATCCCAATGCACAAACACCAATAGACATCTGATAAACAAAACAACACTGTCTCACAATGAAAATAGACTTGGCATTAAAACTTCTCTGCCCTTGAACCTCACTTTCATTGAAACAGCATTGAAACCCACACACCACATCCAAAGAAAATGCATCTGGCCAGTGGTGGATAAAGATTACCTTTGGGCTGTTTTTAAATCATTGGCCCCTTGCACACAAAACAAGAAACATACATGTGTTCTTCCTGACTTTATTAAATTATTTTCCTTGTATAATACAGCACACTTGTTAGACAGAGCGCATTTTACATTTATTGTTTGAACATTTTTCCAGTAGGCTGTAGGCAATGAAACAAAATGCATGAACCAATAATGACAAAACTGCCCAATTCAGAATATTTCCATCATAAAGTCTACTTCCACACCCACAATATAAATAGAATGACAGTAGTGTAAGCCATATGTATCTTGCACAGCTTCTCGCTCTTATTTTTAATTTCAGTTTATTTTTTTTGACAAAAGGCCAAAAAACAGGGACACAATTTAAACATTGCTTGTATAATTTTGGAAGGTTGCTAGAATAAAATATTGTGTTACACCATGCATTTTACTGGCAAGTCATGAACCCAGGATCCTGTGCACTACAGTCAGAGGAACATACCACTATGCCAAATCAGCAATTCCCTGAAAGATAGGAAGACTGAAACTTAAATGACTATCATTTATTGAATTCAGTTCTCATTTTTCAACATAGCTCTCATCCTCTTAGCACACAAAATACCTGGGCAAAGCCAATAATGGGGAATACCGAATTCAGTTCTCACTTCACTATACCTCTCAACGTCTTAGCACAAAAATCCTAGACAAAGCCAATAATGGAGGAATACAGCCCCAAAATAGGGACAAATTTCAAATACTGATCTTATAAACTTAGAAAATTGCTAGAATAAAAGGTTTTGTGTTTGGAACATACATATACATGTTAGATATATAATGATTACAATTTAAAAAATAAGAAGTAAATATTGAAGCCTTAGGCATTTAACAAAATACTGACATGTTGTCTAGATAAACTTAATTGTATGTATAAATGCTCATATGCTGTCAAGATGACATTATGGCTATAATTTGTAAATTAATGTGAATTTGTTTCTCTTTAAAACTGTTCATCTCCTGAAGTAATCTATTTACATATCAATATGATGTCCTGTTATATATTCAAATAAACTTAATCTTCTTTTTAAGTATCTCATTATGGTTCCAAGATGTAAGCTAATATGAACGTCATTGCATTATTATACATTTTCCAAGTTCTATAAAATGTTTTGTGTTTGTATTCTTGTAACACATTTTGTACTCCTTTACCTAATCATAAACCCAGGTTTTGGATGAAAAGGGTCAAATTACCAGCCCACCTACACAGTAATAGGCATACAAATAACATAAAAAAATGACTATGTGCATACATATATACATGCACATATAAAGCATAGAGATTGTCACATTGAAAAATGGAAAAATGCTAAACAAAATCTTATTAAGCACCTTATAGCTAGAGTGTACTTCTTAGAGCTGTCTTTTTCCTAAATTCAGAGTCTAATTACATATAATTGCTCACACACACAGCATTCAATTCAAACCAGTCCGCTCACACACACACAGCATTCAATTCAAATCAGTCCGCTCACACACACACATAGCATTCAATTCAAAGTAGTCCACTCACGCACACATAGCATTCAATTCAAACCAGTCCACTCACACACACACAGCATTCAATTCAAACCAGTCTGACTCCACTCACAGATACACACACACACACACACACACACACACACACACACACACACACAAGTTGCTCTGCAATTCCCTACCTTAATTCAAATCAGTCCACTCGCTTAGCTCTGCAGTATAGTTCAGTAACATTTCCAGCAGAAAAAGTCCTTCCTGGGCAGTCCATTCCAACTTGCACCCGCAAAAGTCCTTCTTCGGCAGAAACTAGAAATGTGAGCCCAAGCCCTTGAGCTCAATTCTGACAGGCTGACAGAGCTGAAATCATCATGCACATGATGACATCAGCTCAAAAAGCAAAAAATAAATAAAATTTAAAAAAAGCTAGGAAAATCAGAAATGAGGGGGTGCCACCTGGGAATCATGGCACCCCAATATTTGGACCCCAAAACTCAGTAAAATCTGAATAATTTGGTACGGCTGGGAGGTATGGTGCTGGGCCCCCCTACTGTTTGGTATATACTTCTCAGAAGTTCAGGTCAAAACTAAAGGGCTATGGCTGACCAAGTTAGCAGATGACTGCAAACTATGTGCAATCATTGAATCCCCAAATTATGTCAGTGTACTCCAGGAGGGTCTCACACAGACCAACAACTGGTGTATTAGTCATGGTCTCAAACTGAATGCAAAGAAATGCATCATCATTCCCTTTGGCACAAGCAATGTTCCTTCACCCTATCAATTCAAGAACAATACCCAGTGGCACTACATCAGGGTAATCCTATGGCTAGGCTTGTAAAGGCCCCATGGCCATTAGCCTAGTACACACCTATGAACTCTAAGTACCCATGAAGTGGTAAGAGACCTGGGATCACAGGTTCACCACAACCTTAACTTTGACCAACACATGTATATCATTGAAAGAAACATTTTCCACATAGCTCAATTGATTAGTAAAGGCATCGCCTTGAGCAAAAAAAGTTATAATCCCCTATACTCGGCACTTATCTGGCCCATAATTGAGTATAATGCCCCATTCTGTATGTGCCATAATAAGCACCTGCAGCAGTTAGAGTTTTCTAGCAAAGAGGATCAAGGTTCCTCCAGCGTGTGCCTTACATGGACAGGCTAAAGTCCCTGTCACTATACTCCATATCATTCTTAGGGGAAACTTATGCCTGGTCTACAGACCAACCCAAGACCCAAACATAATGAACTTACTGCATATCCATAAGTCAAACAGGTCTAGGGTTACTCATTCCATGGACTTAAATATGGCCTGTGACTTAAATTTGCCCCTCCAGCATGTCCTATTTATCTCCCAGTGACAGCCATGTCTTTGGAACAGGCTACCAATTCCTGTAAAGCAGAGCACCTCTATAACACTGTTCAGTAGGAACCTGGACCAGTGGGTGGGCACCATAAATTCTTACTGGAGATAGCTCCCACAGCCCCCCTGGACATGGGCAGTCATCACTAAATGCAGTCTTGGGTATTGACTAGTACTTCTATGTTATTACAGTGGGTTGAAACGGCTAGGCTTAAAATGACCTCCAGGTCAATAGCCTAGTAATCTCCTATGATCCTATGATCCTATGAATATGGCCACAGAAGAACACCATAACTGAGGTCACTAACAACATTTTTACATAAGAAAGATTCAGGCCTTTTAATAAGATGCCTCAAATAATTTTGCTGAAAGAAACATCATTGCCATTGCATCATTACCAAACATAACTTCAAACAGCTCCTACCCAGTTTCTAGTGTAAAATGTATTGGGCTATTGTATTCATAAACATAGTACACTATTGTGGAAGAAGCTAATTTATGCAAATTTTAATACACAATTCGTTTCTTATGTGATTTACAAACATTATGCTGTAGTGCATATTGAGATAAACATTCAGAAATCATGAAACATTATTCCATGATGTAACTAGCAGACTACAACAGTTGTGCAGAGCACAGAGGTGTGCAGATATAGCAACTGTGTGGCAACAGTTGCTGTAACCATGAATATTTACTAATGATGCCCTACAAGATCATAAACAGATGGGGCATGAGGCATAGCCCTCTCCAGAGGATAAGTAGCCTTAGCAACTTACTGTGCCCAGTAAACATTCATATAGCCCTATCTTCTCTACTGTTAGGTACATCTTGTACATATACGTTGGTAAAAACTCAGAGGAGTTAAATGACCCACAGATAAATGGCTGAAAACTTTATAAAAGCTTAAATAAAAATTCAAAACTTTAACCAGGAAACTATTTTGACTATATTCAGCAAACTGAATAAGTATATATACAAATATACAGATAGTAAACATAGATGGTTGAGCTTGCCCCACACCAACAGTTAGCAGATGGATATTCAGGCCTGCCCAACACCCAAAGTTAGTAGCTGGATGGTCGGCCTTGCCTCACACCCACAGTTATCAGCTGGATGTTTGGGCAGGATTCTACAAATATAAAATATTTTGGTGATACACACACACACACACACACACACACATATATATATATATATATATATATATATATATATATATATATATATATGTATATATATATGGGTCTACCTGAAAACGCCATAAGTCCACAACTCTGACAACGAGAACACTGACACCGGAAGATCGACAACGGAGAAGACCGAAAGTTGAGAATCCCGATGCTGAGAACACCGACATGTTGCAGTAAGTGTGCGATAGGGACGGATGTTAGGGTCAGGGTGTGGGTAAGGTAAGTGCATGATAGTGACAGACGTTAGTGTAGGGTGCAAGTCAGGTAAGTGTGCGATAGTGACAGACTTTAGGTTTAGGGATGGGTTAAGTGAGTTAGGGTTAGGGTGCGGGTAAGGTAAGTGTGCGATAGTGACGGACTTGAGGGTTACGGGCGGATTGAGTGAGTTAGGGTTAGGGTGCAGGTAAGGTAAGTGTGCGATAGTGACAGACTTAAGGGTTAGGGGTGGATTAAGTGAGTTAGGGTTAGGGTGCAGGTAAGGTAAGTGTGCGATAGTGACGGACCTTAGGGTTAGGGTTTGGGATAAGGTTAGTGCATCGATAGTTGTGTATGTAAGGTTTAGTGTAGGTTTGTAAGGTTTTTGGTGTGCTTGTGTTGTGTGTGTGTTTTTCAGGAAAGGTATTTGCTTTGTTGATTGTCGGGATTGTGGTTTGTCGGGCATGTGAAGTTTTGTGTTTTTGAACTTTCGGTTTTGTCGTGTCGGTTATTTCGTTGTCGGTGTTATCAGGTAGACTCATATATATATATATATATATATATATATATATATATATATATATATACATGTGTGTGTGTGTGTGTGTGTGTGTGTGTGTGTGTGTATATCACCAAAATATTTTACATTTGTAGAAGATTATCATCTGGAAGAAATGTATCAATTTCAGTTCTTGACTTTGTTGCAAACAACAAAAGAATCTCACGTGAATGATCAGTATCTGAAAGCACTTACAGTTAAACTGCTGGCAGGTGAGTGTACGAGCTGACAGAATACCCCATTATTTAATCATAGACATTCTATAATGTTTATGAATGAGCACATGCACAACTGAGCCGTTTCAGGGGGTTGCAGTGTTCGCTAACAAGGCACCCCACCAGAAGAATGAGACCCAGTCCTGTAAATCCAAACATTTCAGTAATAAATTCAAGCATATAACAGTTTTGAAATTTGCTTTTACACATTTAAAGTGTTTTCTTGGGGGGATTCATCTCTGTTTACCTCCTGATGTGTTGGATTCCATCCTCACACCCCTTCTACTTGAATACATACTGTGTAATCGATGCACTTTGGCATTTGGGGACCACTCCTAGATACTGCAAGTTCTGTCTTATTATACAGCCCCCCTACATTGACATTTTTGTTTATTTCGGACCCTCTGATGTTTGCAGTTACAGTCTTCAGAATTTCAGAAGGCACCCATTTAAACGTCTTGTTGCCACTTTCATACATATTCATCGGAGTCCAGCTGCCTATCACATTTGATTATATTCTGTGTTTTTTTTTTTTTTTTTTTTTAAGAAATTACATCAGTTTCAGAGACACTTATATTCCACTTAAAAAACACAGAAGAAAATGTGCTGTAACCTGTAGGTTTAATGAATGTTAACTATAAAATTATTAGCACAGTATCTGACTCTTCCATAGACAAAATAAATATTAACCCACCATGTGCCCAAGGCCATTCAAGTGAAGTAAGATGCATGCAAAAATATTTAATATTTATAAAAAAATTAAGATAATAGCATAAATATTTTCTGCATAATCAGAAGCTGCAAGTTTGTCAATGTACTATATGGCAAAAAAGGCACTTGGTAAACAATGTTATGCATTGTAGATCTCAAAACACATAGAATTTCTAAAATGTGTACATGGTTTATTTCATGTCCCATATACAATTCAGTATGATTTATTTGGTTGGTTGGTTGTTAACCAGAAGAATGAATTGATCTAAAACCTTTTTCATCTCTGACTGAGGCTTTAAATGAAAAATGCTAAGACAGTAAAATAAACATAAAATTACCAGTTTATACAATACACACAAATGCATTAACGGCAGGTACTCAGTTTTAAGATAGATTAGTAAATATGCAGTTAATTAAAACATGGAGTTGGTAATATAAATGAATATTTATACAGTATGGAACTATACTCATATGTATTTTGATGCATAACTAGAAAATCTATTAACCCGATCCTCTAAAATATTTCCCCTTAATATTTTACTATGAAAAGTGAAGAGTGACAGTGATTACTCAAGAGTAAAAATAAGTACATTGGTATCAACGACCTTTCCTTCTTCTAGAGTAAGGCGAGTTGAAAGGCTCTAGCAGATTTGAGTTACTTAAGTATGTTGAGTATTACCATTGGAATGTGAAACTTAAAACATCTGGCAAAACGCTTGTATTCCTGAGACATCTGTCTCTTTTACATATCTTAGTTTTGTTGTTTGAGCTCTTCAGGGAAATCTTTAATAATAGCATAGGTCATAAGGTCAAAGGGAAATATGTTAGATATATACATACAAAAAACAATTGCCCGTGAAACCCTTGCACGGCCAAGCAAAAGTATTAAACAACACAAAAAAGCCAGCAAGTATGGGCCACAGTCACATCCAATTTTCTTTATTAAATAAGGTGAAAAAAATATCACCTTATAAGTCCATAGTGGAAAAAACCACAAATGTTCAAACCGGTTTCGGCTCCTAGGAACCTTCTTCAGTGAAATACAAAAAAGTAATGCAAAACCAGAGTATCAAAATACATGCATATATAAATGATTAAACAATACCTAAAGGCCAATCACAACCAAGCATGAAAATTTGTTATAATTGGTCATTAAGGCCAGGTGAAAACAAAGCTCCAAGTTTTATAATCCACCTTCTTTCCTTGGAGCTTAACAATTGTTGCCAAAAATGTTTGTCTTTACATTTCCCCTTAATACAATCAATAACAACAAACTTAAATGAAGCAGAAACATGTGTTAAACAATGTTTATATAATGCATTGCTTATGCGTTTGTGTTTGATGTCACTCAAATGCTCACAAATTCTAAGGCGGAAGGCTCTAGAAGTCTTTCCGACATAGAAAGCAGAACAATTGCAGGTCACCAAATAGATGACCCACTCAGTATTACAATTGGCCCAAAAATTGATGTCAAAAACATCTGACGTATTTTTGCTGCTAAATTCACAAGTACGTAAGACCCGTATACAAAAGGAGCAATGCCCACATGGCATGCATCCAACAATAGGTTTGCCTGAAATAGACAACTGTATAAAAGGGGAAGGATCAGAACCAACTCTTTTATAATGGCTAAGTTTGGAGCCAATAGTCTGTCCCCTTCTAAATGAAAACGAACATGTCTCAGGAAGTAGAGAGTTAAGTTTCTGATCAGCTTTCAGAACATTCCAATGTCTGTTTATAATGTCTTTGAAACCCTGTGTGTTACGTCCATATGTAGTTACCAGACGTATTGGTTGTGGCTTAGGAGTATCATTTTGATCTTTATATAGTAACAAATCTTCCCTGTTTATATTGACCACAGATCTTTTGGCTAAATGCACATGACCTGGACGATAACCCCTGCTGATAAATCTACGTGTCAAATCCTCCTGAGCCTCAAGGAATGATTTTTGGCTAGAACAGATTCTTCTTGCTCTTAAGAATTGCGATTTGGGTATGTTCTGGATGACATGTTGTGGGTGGAAGCTGGTAGCATGTAATAATGAGTTAAATTCAGGGAATTTCCTGAACATACTGGTTGACAATGTGTTGTCCCCATTTCTCATGATTTCCACATCGAGAAATATTATCCTGGACAAATGATAGGTCAACTTAAATTCGATCCCCCATACATTGTCATTGAGATACTCAAGAAACTCCATAAGATAAGATTCATCAGCTTTCCACACCAACCAACAGTCATCCAGATAACGACGCCAAATGTCCATCTCACACATATAGATATTATGATTGTGATCATAAATAATGATTTCTTCTATATATGCCATGAAAAGGTCTGTGTATATGGGTGCAAAAGATGCACCCATAGCCGTACCCTTTTTCTGCCAGTAACATAAATTTTGAAAATAAAAAACGTTGCTGGTCAAAACATATTCAGTAAGGCAAACAAGAAATGTGTTGAATCCAGGTTGGTATAAACCTGATCTAGCCAACCAATAATCCAACGCTTGTAAACCAGCCCAGTGAGGAATGTTGGTATACAGGGAGGTAATGTCCAAGGTGCATAATAGCCATTGTGGTTCAAGTTGGGAATTGTTGATAATATCTAAAAATTGGGTGGTGTCTTGGATTCTTGCTCTAATAAGACCCAATAAAGGTTTTAAATAATGGGTTAAATATTCAGACAGTGGTTCCGTAAGGGACCCATGTCCAGACACAATGGGTCGACCAGGTGGGTTTGTGGCATGTTTGTGGATTTTGGGTAACAGATAAAGATGTTGTTTTTTAGGTGATGCTACCATTAATTGTTCTTTGAGATGTTGTGTAATAATACCCTCATCAACAGCTTCAGTTAAAAACTGAGCAATTTTAGACTGAAAATGGGGTGTAGGATCCAAAAACATCTGCCTGTAATGTTCTGTTTCACCCAATTGTCTCATGGCCTCACTGTCATAGGCAATCTTATCCAGTACCACCACCGCTCCACCTTTATCCGCTTGAACAATCACAAGATCCTTATTATCAATAAGTTGGTTCAAACTAGATATTTCATCAACAGACAAATTATTATAAGAAATGGGAAAATCCTTAAGATTACAATGTATGTCCCGAAGGACATTTTTTTGAAATACCCCTACTAGATGTGACATGGGTGGATTAAATGTCGACTTCTTAAACCTAAAGTTGCCACATACATCAGCAGATGTATCATGACCAGTATTATGAAAAAACAAATTCAGGTTCAAAGTACGACAAAAATTAGTCACATCCTGGGCCAAAGACTGCTCAGAAACAAAAAATCCAGGGACAAAATTAAGTCCTTTATTGAGTATTTTAAGTTCATCATGAGTCAAATCAACAGATGAAATATTGTGGACATTCTGATGGCAACTTAATGTTGTGTCATGACTTTGAGGAGTGCCTCCAAATTCTGTTTGGATGTTACATTTCTTATGTTTCCGCCCCCCTCGTCTGTATCTAAAATGGGAGGGTGTAAAGAATTGTCCCTCTTGGCTTTGGGTGACCCCTCTCTGGGGTATGTATCAGATTCCCCTTCGGTGTTAGAGGAAGTGTCCTCACCAGAGGTACCATAGGAAGAACCAAAATTTTTCTTAAGGATAGATTTTGGCCTTTTTCTTTTGGGAGTGGATGATCTTTTATCGTACCTATTTTCATCTCTAGGTAGTCTAAAAGAGACATTCTTCGATGTATCAAAAGGTTTGCCCCTCTCGTAGTCACCCACATCCCTAAGAAATTTTTTTATTTTTCTGTCCTTAAGGGTCTTTTCCAATGTAGCCAATTCTGTAGTAAGTTTTTTAACCTGTGTGTTGAATACATCACAATTTTCAAACTTGGTAATCTCCAAACAAACAGTTTCTAAATCTTTGACACCTTGTTGCACCTTACGCTCATAAAAATTGGCCAAAGCATCCACAAATTTAGAAGAAGCCAACTGTTGAATATGTCCCCAATCCTCAATAAGTTGGTCATCAATATTGGAAACCAAGGGTTGTACCTTAACCCTAAGGCCCCGTGGAGTTATGTGTTTCTGTTGGTATGCTTTAAATAGACGCAAATGCCACACATTGTTTCTGACAATCTTCATATGTTTCCCTAATCTAGCAAAAAATATATCACATTGTGCGTCCAAATCAGTAACCAGAGCATCAGCGGTGGACGAAGAACCATGTTTATCCAATCCAAACACAGAAAGATCATCCACATCCACAGATAAACCCTGTATAATGGATGCAAGAGCCATCTTAATAAATTCAGTAATAAGTCAAACCAAACCAAAAATGAAGCAAAAAATTTATCACAAAATTGATACAAAATGGATAATGTCCAAACGATGCAAATTACATCAGTTTCAGAGACACTTATATTCCACTTAAAAAACACAGAAGAAAATGTGCTGTAACCTGTAGGTTTAATGAATGTTAACTATAAAATTATTAGCACAGTATCTGACTCTTCCATAGACAAAATAAATATTAACCCACCATGTGCCCAAGGCCATTCAAGTGAAGTAAGATGCATGCGAAAATATTTAATATTTATAAAAAAATTAAGATAATAGCATAAATATTTTCTGCATAATCAGAAGCTGCAAGTTTGTCAATGTACTATATGGCAAAAAAGGCACTTGGTAAACAATGTTATGCATTGTAGATCTCAAAACACATAGAATTTCTAAAATGTGTACATGGTTTATTTCATGTCCCATATACAATTCAGTATGATTTATTTGGTTGGTTGGTTGTTAACCAGAAGAATGAATTGATCTAAAACCTTTTTCATCTCTGACTGAGGCTTTAAATGAAAAATGCTAAGACAGTAAAATAAACATAAAATTACCAGTTTATACAATACACACAAATGCATTAACGGCAGGTACTCAGTTTTAAGATAGATTAGTAAATATGCAGTTAATTAAAACATGGAGTTGGTAATATAAATGAATATTTATACAGTATGGAACTATACTCATATGTATTTTGATGCATAACTAGAAAATCTATTAACCCGATCCTCTAAAATATTTCCCTTAATATTTTACTATGAAAAGTGAAGAGTGACAGTGATTACTCAAGAGTAAAAATAAGTACATTGGTATCAACGACCTTTCCTTCTTCTAGAGTAAGGCGAGTTGAAAGGCTCTAGCAGATTTGAGTTACTTAAGTATGTTGAGTATTACCATTGGAATGTGAAACTTAAAACATCTGGCAAAACGCTTGTATTCCTGAGACATCTGTCTCTTTTACATATCTTAGTTTTGTTGTTTGAGCTCTTCAGGGAAATCTTTAATAATAGCATAGGTCATAAGGTCAAAGGGAAATATGTTAGATACACAGAAACACAGACTGATAACTAGGTAAACATCACTTTATACAAAGATTGTGTGTGTGTGTGTGTGTGTGTGTGTGTGTGTGTGTGTGTGTGTGTGTGTGTGTGTGTGTGTGTGTGTGTGTGTGTGTGTGTGCACACGTGTGTATATACATGCATGTGTATGTAGACAATTTAGTGTTGTTAACCAACTAACATGTCTTGGGGATGTGAGAGGAAACCAGAGCACCTCAGAAGACTATACACATTTGTGATGAAGATATAAACTCACCACAAACAATGACCAGATATCTGCCGCTGAGTCCAGACATCTGATATTATAGCTAATGAAGTCAACTATGATTTATTCCACAGCTTTGTAAATTATACTAAATACGCTGATGGCTCTATAGTTTTTAACGTCTGTGGTATGGCACCCCATATGAAGGGGCATCTAGGCAGTCATTCTACATGCTTCCAGAGTGTACCCTGTGGATAAGATTAAGTTAAAGTTCTGGAAGAATTCCACTAGGGAATGTTTGGTTATATTTATTAGGCTTTCTGGAAAATTGACTGTGGTCATGGAAGTGGTATTTTAAGCTTTTGACAGCACAGTTAGAACATGCTTCTTGATGATTTTATGGGAGTGAAGGGACTCAGTGATTTATGGAACTGTGTTGACCTTCTGGGATAAAGTTAGCAAGGACTTTATCCGAAAATATATTAGCTATATATTTAGGCTCAGAGTGGACAATGCCTTTTTGGATTACTTTAAAACACTGTTGGGTGTTATTTCAAAGTTTTCTAATGTAATTAAAGAAAGATTTATGGTTATTGTTGGATGATTCAAATGCTAGTTTTATTTCTTGTTTTGCTTGGATCTTCCATAGGTAAGCACTAGGCTATCTGCCCTTGCAGGCTATTTTAAGCCTAACCAAATTCCCTTTTTATGCTCAAAGCCCATTTAGTTATAGATTGTCCTTGCCCATCCCATGGTCAATAATTATGTATTACCCCTAATAATCCAGGACTGTTTGTAAGCTTCTGAGCCCCCCAAGCCTTTCTGTGTCGGAGGGTAGCCTTCTATCTTGTTGGTGGGAGTGGTAAGCACTAGGTAGCCTATCTACCACAAGAGAATTGGTTTCTGTCCCAGAAATTGTAGTTTATTGTCCATTTGGGCAGTTTTTTCCATTTCTTTCAACTTTCTGGTTTAAAAGCCTGTGTTTGTGCTTGTTTCCTGCCTTTCCTGTAACTAGTCTAGTCCAGATACAGATGTGCTGTATCCAGGACTGTTTGTAGCTTCTGACCGGTGTCAAAGTCTGCTCTTCAATTTTTCCCTTAGACTTGCTAGTTCTCTCCTCTCCTGCAATTTTACTAGCTTATCAGTCTAGCACTTTACCAGACTTCTTGTAGCAATTATTGTAGCACACAAACAACTCCAGTACTTATTATTAATACCCAACCATCCAGGCATGTCTAAAGGTCAGTTCCTCTGCTTTCTCCTATTAACCTGGTGAACTCGGGCATCCTGAGGCAATGTAGCAACTGCCTCATGTACACCGACAGCCCTCTCCTCTTACCTCCCAACATGCAGACTTGCGAGAGATGCACTTATATATCCAAACTGGAAGCCACGCACTCTCCAGCCAAGACAGGAATAGCTGGTCAAGAGGAGTAGGTCAATACTTGCACCACACCACATGGAACACATAGCCCTCCAGAACACACACCAGCACTGCCTTCACATAAAAACACAAACCACACATCCACCTTTGCAGAAGCTCTCATTAAAAATCTACCCAAACAGCAGCAGAAACGCACTTGACCACCACAACACAGCACTAATCTCAAGACACATAACTCTCCCAAATAGTGTGCCACCCAACCAAAGCCCCTAAAGCAGAACACCATGCCCAACACACTAGTCATAGGTGATTCGATAGTGAGGCACACTGATGTCCCACTCACTAGGTTGAATAAGGAGAAAGTAACAGTCAGCTGACTGTCAGGTGCCAGGATCCACCACATAATGCATGCACTCAGGTCACTCAACAACAGGTACAAATATGACTCTGTCATTGTACATGTGGGTGTGAATGACCTGAGACGTACCTCCCTGGACTACATGAAAAGAGACATGGAGGAGCTCTCGGATTTTGTAGCCTAGGCGGGTATGTCCCTAGCCCTGAGCAGCATCCTAAAATCACCCAGAAAGATACCACAGTACAAGCAGAAAATGATCGATTTCAACAATTGGCTAAGTTTCTGGTGTCATTCTAAGGGGATCCAGTATCTGTCTGTCTGGGGTGACATGATTAACAGACCTCGATGCTTTGCCAGAGATGGCCTGTATCTGTCACACCTGGGCTTCCAGATGCTGGCCAAGCCTCTTGCCACCTCTATAGTGCCTTTTTTAGGCAGTGTTCCAAAGACCAAATTACCACCGTAAGTTCAACTACAAACAAATGCAATCTGATGCTGCTCAACACCAGAAGTCTAAATCTGAAAATGCACTTGCTCAAAGTACTCCTTAAAATGGAGAACATTGACATTTGTGCTGTAACAGAGTCCTGGTTCAAGGCAGCAGAAAGCACCCCTGTACTACTCATTCCTCACCTTTCAGCCCCAGAACTTGGACTGAAGCTCTAAAGGCAGTGGTGTTTCCATATTCATAAAGGATGCACACACCTCCAGACTGGTAGCCCAAAATAACGCATCAGAGATACTTCAGGTGCAGCTAACATTGGGTAAGACAGCAATTCAGGTCGTATAGGTCCCCAACAATGTCCCAAGACTCACACTCCATGTTCGTAAGCACATTGGAGAATATTAGGGACCAAACTAACACTCTCATACTGGGTGACTTCAACTACCCCTCCATTTACTGGAAAAACTACTCATGTACTAATACACTTGCCCAAAGTTTCCTGGAATTCATTAATTCAAATGCCCTGGACCAGCTCGTTCTTACCCCCACTAGAGGTAGCAACATCCTTGACCTGGTCATTACTAACATGGGCGACTGTTGCGCTACATGAATAGTTAACTCCTCCCTGGTTAGAGCCAAACACAAACTAATCACCTTGAAAATCGATATCCCTCCCACCCCCCCCACCCCCCGCAAAGGTAACCACCATGAAAAACTTCTCCAAAGCTAACTTTGAGCTCCTAAAATCAGAGGTGGCTAACTTCATGGCACCCATGGAAATGGAGAATAGTTGCATGACTGCCGAAGCATATACCAATTAACTCTACAAACATGTACACAAATGCATGGATCTCGCCATACACAATAGAACCATGATGCTCTCCTCCAAAAAAAGGAAGACAATCTGGTGGTCCCCTGCCATAAACAAACTCTACAACAGAAGGAAGAAACTGATGTGGAATAAGGTGAAGTCCCAAGACTGGAAAAACTCCCTTATCAGCCTAAACAAAAAGTTGAGATCCCTCATCAAATCCTCTAAAGCTAGCTATGAAAACAGAATTGCAGCAAATAGTAAAGGCAATCACTAGGCCTTCTATAGTTATGTAAAGAATCTCTATGGCAATACCCAGATTTACTCTGAGCTACTGCGCAATGGCACCTCCTGTACGGAGTCAACAAATATTGCCAGTATACTGGCCGACAGATTCAGTGCCAACTTTACCCCTCTCTCCCCCCAAAGGACCAATCACAATACAAGTAGATTGCCAGGCACCCAGTATTACTGCTGCACAGATTAAAACAGCACTGTCCAAGGCCAAGAATACAGCTTCCATGGGACCTGACAATATCCCTGGCTGTGCTCTACATGAACTACAGAGTGAAATGGCACCTCACCTGTGTGCCCTGTTCATTCACAGCCTCACCTCAGGCTTTGTCCCTACCAAATGGCACACTGCTACAGTCATCCCTCTACACAAAGGAGGAGTGACTACAGACCCTGGGAACTATTGCCTGATTAGCCTGAAGAGTCTGATATGCAAAGCTATGGAATGCATCATCATGGACCGAGTAAACAAGGATATAGGGAATCTCCAAACTCTGAATCCCACACAGTTTGGCTTTGTGAAGGGTAGATCATGTCTGCTCAACTTAGTCGACTTCTTTGAGTCAGTCATCAGAGCTGTGGATGAAGGCAAGGTGGTTCATACAGCCTACCTTGATCTGGCCAAGGTGTTTGATACCATTCCCCATTCAGGAATCATAGAAAAACTCACTAAGCTAGGCATCAACCCCTATATCACTAGGTGGGTTGCAAACTGGCTCACAGACAGAACCCACAGTGTGAAATTAGTGGATTCCAAGTCAGACTGACGACCAGTCATCAGTGGAGTCCCACAGGGTTCAGTCCTTGGTCCTCTCCTATTTGGTATCTACTTCTCTAAAGTCCAGGCCAACACAAAGGGTCTCTGGCTGACAAAGTTTGCAGATGATTGCAAGTTGGGAGCCATTATTAACTCCCCAAGTGATATCAACATCCTACAGAAAGGCCTCACTGATACCAGCTACTGGTGTCAGAACCATGGCCTTAAGCTCAATGCCAAAAAATGTGTCATCATCCCCTTTTAGAAAAACCCGGTTCCCATGAATTACAACATCAATGGTAGTCCACTGAACACAGAAGGTGTTATAAGAGATCTGGGAACACAGATTGACAGAAGCCTATCTTTTGACCACCACATTGCCACTGTGGTCAGAAAGTCCTTCTATGTGGCACATCTCATTACTAAGGGTTTGGCATCCAGGAAGAAAGAGGTCATTGTCTTCCTCTACTCTTCCCTCATTAGGCCAATCGTCGAGTGCCCCATTTGGCATGTACCTCACTAGACACCTGAAACAACTGGAGAGGCCACAAAAGTACCTCACAAAGAGGATCCTAGGCCTTAAATACTTGTCCTATATGGACAGACTAAAAAAACTCCAACTATTCTCTGTCTCATATCGCCTATTTAGATCTCTGCTTGACATACAAAGCCATGTCTGATCCAGATCTATTAGAAATGCTACATCTAAAGAAATCCCAATCCCTCCACACCAAACGCTTCAGTGACCTCAACCTCATTGCCACAATCAACAGAATGTGCTGGAGGGACAGGTTCATAACCCAGAGACTGCCCTTGCTATGGAATAGACTTCCTATACATATCAAACAGAGCACCTCCCTGACTCTCTTCAAGAGAAACCTTGATGAGTGGATGGGAAATAGAAAATTCACCCTGGGGATCACTCCAGTGGCTCTACTCGACAGAGGCACTGGGAACTAAGGTTGGGTGGCACAATGTCAGAATAATCCTATGGGATAGGTTTGTAAAGGCTCCAGGGCTATTAGCCTAGTACACACCTATGAACCTATGAACCTATAAATGGGAGTAAAACTCCTGTGTATATATAGCATGAGATGATGATATTTTAAGTGACTCTTGAGATTTCATCATAAAGCTTGAGTACATTTATTCATCTGAATTCCTTAAATTCAAAACTGTTTACCACAGAAGTGTTTGAGACTTTAGAAGAGAATATCATTACTTTGTGGTCAGATTTAGCCACAGATAGAAACACTAAAGGAGTGGTACATGTGGGGGTATGTTGGTACAGATGAGGTGTAGAATGTTGCACTCCCTAGTAGGCTGAACTACTATTTGTTCTTGGGAGCTATCATTTTTTTTAAATCTGGGAATTTTGGGGCATAACCAACTTTTGAGGTATAGGTGCACCAGTCTATTGATGGATGGTTACAATCACCCATCATAACATTATTTATTATTATGGGTAGCTCAGTGAGTACATTTAGGAATCTCTTGTGATCCTTTGGGACAAGGAATGTATCTTATTGCAGGCTATAAATTAATTTGTTTTGGTTTGGGTAAGTTGTAGTTATATGAGATCGGCTTGCGGATTGCGAGGTCTCTACCTAGAGTTGATATAGTTTATGGCAAATATTGAAATGCGCCCACAATTTGATGAAGGTCTGGATGCATGATAAGTACTTAACCAGGTAAGAAGGAAGTGCTATCTTTGAGATGTCTCAGTTATGGCATTTTTTTAATTTCTCCAAATCTTTTGGGTTTCTAATACTGTTAAAGGAATGGACCCCATTCCTAAGTCAAAGTACGATTAAATTTCATGAAATTAGTATTGTTTCAGTCTTTGATGTCAGCCAGTAGTGCTCTTCACAGCACCCGCAATGTGCCCAGTAATGACTCCTTCTGCAATTCATACGGAGTTACATGGATTGGTAGTATATCTAAATAAGATTGTAGACTCTTTTTTTATAAGACTTGTTGCTCCTACTACTATTGGAACTGTCTAGGTATCTTTCTTCCACATTGCTCTCATCTCTGCCTGCAAATCCTGATATTTTATGACTTTGTGTCGCTCTGTATGCAAGACACTATAGTCACTGGGTACAGCAATTTCAATGATCAATGCTACTTTTGTCTTCTTTTCTTGGACCACTATATCCAGTTTTCTAGCATCTATCTTTTGAACTGTTGGTAATGGATGATCCCATGTGATGTAGACTTCATTTTCTATGATGTTTTGTGGCTCATGTTTCCAGTGTTTTTCAGCCATTTCAATGCCATACTGTTTGCACAATCCTCAGTGCAACAGTCTTGCCACATTATTATGCCTTTCAGTATACAGTCCTGCCATTAGTATGTCACAACCAGCAATGAGGTATGCAACTGTTTCCAATTCAGTTTTACAAAACCTACATTTGTCTGTTTCTCCCACATGTTCAATGGACTTTGTAAACCAATGTGTACACAGCCCACTATCTTGGGCTGCCAATATTAATCTTTCATCTCTTGGTTTGAATAAGCCACTCCTCAACCATTCCTGCATTCGTTCCTGATCAACATGAGGTTCTTCCAGAAGTTTTCTATACTTGCAACTATATTTATGCATTTTCCACATTTCTTGCCTTCTCATCTCATCTGGTCCTTCTCCTTATATTATTTATTTTGTTTTTTGGCACATTCAGTTGCTGCCTGATTTTTATCTACTTCTGGTTTGATTTCCATTCCTGCTTGATGCCGATATGCTTCTACTAGAGTAAGCAGAGAAGTCATCTTACATTTATTCTCCTCATGTTTCAAAACTTTCACTACATTTGGGTCTTGTGAGGTCAGCAGATATGTGTGGAGTCCCACAATTGCAGATCTATACATATAATCAATTTCAAGGAGGCCCATCCATCCTTCAGAATGGGGAATATATAATCTTGGTATGCACTAATTAAATCATTTGGTGAGCATGAAGCACCCTTCTTGCTTTCCTATCTAATCTATCCAACACATTTTGGGGCCAGTCAATCACTCCAAAACTGTAAGTTAGGACAGGAAGAGCGAATTGGTTTATAGCCTGGATTTTGTTCCTAGATGTCAGTACTATTTTCATGATTAATTTAAGTCTTTTGAAGTATTCCTTACTAAGTTTTATTCACATTGTCTCATGTTTTATTGTTGATCCTTCATCAGTTCCCAAATATTTATACATTCCTTCTTGCTCAGGTTCTTTTATATCACATTCTTGTCCCAAACTGATGATTTCCTGGTGTTGCCTGCTTTAAAGGTTGCTTTTGCACATTTATCAAGACCAAATGACATTCTTATATCATCCGAAAAAGTTTTGACAACTTGCAGTTGTGCTTTCAGTTCCTCATCTGATGAGCTATACAGTTTTAAATCATCTACAAAGAGAAGATGAGAAGTCTTTACACTTTGTTTTCTAGGAGCCAAGTTATAGCCATGGCCTAAGCTGTTACGTAGACAGCTTAATGGGTTAAGGGCAGGACAGAATAGCAGCAGTGACAAAGAGTCACCCTGGAATAACCCCCTTTGATTTTTTTATCCCTGGGATAATAATTTGTCCTTTATCATGGCTTAATTGCAAAGTGGTCTGCCATTGTTTCCTGGTCACTGTAATGTAGTCGATCAGTGTAGGATGTATCTTATACATTTTAAGCACTCTTTTATCCATGAATGTGGGATACTATCAAATGCTTTTTTGTAGTCAGTCCATGCCATACTTAGATTCTTCCCCTTTTTACAGTTCTCCACTATGACTTTATTTAACAACAAATGATCCTTTATTCCATATGACTTTCTTTTATTGCCCTTTTGTTCTACTGCCATAATTAAGTTTTCTTCTAAATGACTGTAAACTCTGTCAGCGTCAATTCCCATGTATAGCTTATACATCATCGGAAGGCAAGCTATTGATCTATAATTTTTAGGGTAGCTTGCAGATTCACTCTTAAATAGGAGCATTGTTTTTCCTGTTGTTAACCAGGCTGGTTTCTGTTCAGGGTGCACATATAAATAGTTCTTACTCTTACTCATGGCTAAATCTTTATGCAAAGATGTTAATACTTTCAGCCAAAAGTTAGGTACTGCATCTGAGCCTGTGATTTTCCATTTAGAGGTTTTTCCTAACTTTGTTTCAGTCTCTCTGACTGCTACTTCATCCCATTTCATATCCTGTACCTTTAAACCTCTTATTCTTTCTTTAACTTCTTCTATCCATTTCACATCTTTGTTATGTTCTACAGGATCTTCATAGATACTTCTCCAAAATGTATCTATTTCTTCTTTTTTTGGTGGTCTTTCAATTCCTTTTACCTTATTTCCCAATTCTCTATAAAAGTTTTCTGGGTCATCAATAATTTTCTTATTTTGTACTTTTCTTTTATATTTGTCTTCATATCTTCTACGTTTTTCAGCCTGTGCTGAAATTTTTAGTTTATTTGCGATAGTGCATGATAGATCTTGCTGTTCTCATACTTCACATTGCATTTATCACATCTATCTTTCTTAGTATTTTTAGTGATCTGTTCCCTCTTCTATAGTCTTCTAACAGTGACACTTCTTGTCTTAACTGCTTTATAGTTTTATCTATTCAGTATTTCCATGATGGTATTCGATTTCTCCCCTTCCTTTCCCTCACTACCCTGTGTTCTTGTGGTAGAACTTTATCAGTTATTAATTCAGCTGCACAGTAATATATCCTGTTTACTTCTGTTATATCGCATGAATCTCTATGAACAATCCTAATTACTGTGTTCATTTATTTTATCAGGCTTCTGACTTTTTGGGTTTTATTAACCTTCTGCAGTCTATTTCTTTCTTTGATCTTGATATATCCATCTATGTCTATTAAATCAAGCAACTCTTCTCTTAGTTAATTTTCTTCCAAACTGAGGGCACATCGTTTGTGTTCCATTTCCTGTGGGCATTCTATAGAAGTTTCTATGTGGCACATTGTCTTCAATTTCATCCTGTGCCATCCGTTGCTTTATCATATGGGAACTCACTGGCCTATCACTCTTCAACATTGACTGTATCAGAGCTTCGACAGTTTCCTGTTCCTGCACTTGCTGTCTAGCTTCAAGTGAACATTTATTCTCGTTTCCTGTGGAGGGCTCCAAATTATCTTCATATGGCACCTGACCAATTGGTTCCTGTTCCACTGGTTTCCCCTTAATTTGGATATCCATTACTCTATCCTGTTGTGGTGCTTTCTGAATTAGATTTTCTGCACTGAATCCTTCACTTTGCAGGTACTCCATGACCTCAGTTTCTATTTCTTTAACTTCTCCATTACTGATCTCCTTTTCTACTTCTCCTCTTTGTCTTCTTATTTTTTGTATTGTAATGTTTTCCATGTCCAGATTCCTTTGCCTGTATTTCTCTTCAAATATCTTTGGTGCTATTCTTTTTGTATTGGTTAGTTTTGCTTTCTCCTTTGCATGATCCGTGGTGGTGCAGCGGTAGCATTGTTGCCTCACAGCAAGATGTTTCCCCACTCGATTCTCGGCTGGAGTGCCTTCTGTGTGGAGTCTGCATGTCCTCCCCGCAGTCGAGTGGTGTTCGAAAGACATGCGTAGAATGGGTGTGCCTTTGTTGAAGGTTGGGCATCTAGCTGGCACCTGTAAAAAAATCTACTGCCAATCATTAGCAGACTGGAGTTCCCCATTGGCGAACCCTAACTGGGAAAAGCTGAAAGAATAACAAGTAAATCACTTTTTCTTTCCCATGTCCATATTTCTTCTTCAGATGTGTCCTGATCTTCCTGTTTCTCCCTGCTTTGGGGACTCACTCCAGCCTGCTGTAGGAGAGTGTCAAGATCAGGCAATTTGTTACTGTGACATCTGGTACTGAGAAGAGCAACCTTGATATAGTCAAAATTGTAATTTATTTAACAGACTCTTCTAAAATAAGGCACTATCAGTAAACAGAAGCTATGGAACAAGAGGCACAGGCCATCCCTTGTCAAGCAAGTTGGCCTGTCCACCATATCTTCCCAGGATGGTATACATACTGGAGTCCACTAGAAGGAGTCCAACTATTTAGCAAATTATTGAAGTCACTTATCTTTTCCTTCTTTCTTTCTGCATTTGTTAACAAGGGTAGAACATTGATCCTTATACACCATCTTCAGACTCAGCCCACATGTAAAATTACACACAAAACAATAAAATAGAAAAATCTGATTGTACCAATGAGTGTATTACATGCATAATATGTGTAAATACGATTAACAGACAAGTACATTTGTCCTAGAAGAGAATTTCACAAAGGCATTCCTTAAAGGATAACAAACACGTTTATAAAGAATGGAAAAAAAATGCTCACAAAACGAGAACTGTACAATTGTAATTTTGAAGCATTGTAAGTAAGAGAGAAAACAGTGTTTTCAGTGTTGCAATAATTGTATGTAGGAGTTGAATTTCTTGCCCTAGATATTTAGAAATAAGTGACAGTACCTGCACTGAACCATTTGCAGTGTGGTTGCTTGTAGAGATATGTTTTTAAGTTTTTCCTGAATGTTGATAATGAGCAGGTGTCTGTTATATGTTTGTATTTCTTTGTATTTAGGCATCATTCTGACTAAAGTTAGTTTTCCACTCAGGATCAAATTCAAATTGCACACATGCTTGGTGAGATCCAACAAGTCTTGCTTCATATCCACCATGGTTGAGCACCACAAATCATTAATACGCACATGTGCTGCCACTCAGTCACATACATATTTGTCCAGTGTGAGGGACTGAAGCTCTCTCATAACATTGTGGATCCTAGCACTGAAGAGGCAAATAAATGTCAACCAATCCTTATTCAGTCTTATAAGCACTGAGTCAGTGTACCTAACAATGGAGTCAAGAATTACTATAATCTTTTATCTTGTACTCATAGACTTAGTGACAGTGGATAGTTTACAATCTGCAGCCTAGTGACTCTTGCTACATGTAAGGGTGGTAATGTTGTGTTAGTAGATTTTTGCTAAACATTTATCTTCTTAGCTCTATGAGGCTTGGAAAGTGACTTTTTGACAGCCTTGGCATACTTTGGTTTGGTATATTCATGTGGAGGCATGCATGGTAAGATGTGGTGCTCACAGACCATGATTTTAGATGAGAGGATCACCTCCATATTGTGTAGGTACTTCACAGATTGTATCATATGCCAGATAATAATTCATTGTCTCTGGGAATTAGGCAGTTTCTGAGCTGTGTACAAATACCAACTGCTCTGGTATTGGATTTTGCACATGGTATTGCATTATGCAGATAATTCATGCAACACTAGAGAATAAGGTACACGTGTAACATTTAAAAGACATCTAATAAATTGATGAGAAAATAACTTAGCATCATAATCTGTATGAAAAGGTTTCCAGAAGTTCCAAGTAAACCACATGGACTCCATTTATTTCAGCATATTTGCAGGATAAAAATATGCTTTGTAGTCCCTGCCCTCCATAGTACAGAGGGATAAAGACTAACTGTGACCAGAAAACACACACTCATTTACCAGAAACAGGAGCTGAATGGAGCAGGCAGGAGGACTGGAGTGAGTGGCATACAACTCACCTATCTGCAGAAGAAACAGCTTGGTTTACCACTTAGGTAACACCCATTGGGAGCTCTGGGTCATGTACCAAGCAGAATCTGGACCACAGGGACATGTTGCCACAGAATAGCCACAGAGAACAGGGAGCAGTAATGCAGATAAGCTTGTGTGCTTGTCCCCCAAAGACTGGCAGCTATAAAATCTCTAAGAAATAAGGAGGTGTTGTTAGGAGCTCCTGCAGGTGGGAGTGGTACCTTTGACTGCCTGGATGATGAACCCATGATCCTCTCTCACTTCACTGGGAATGAATGGGCCAATGACAACTCTCACCCCAATGAGGAGCAAATGCATCAGATAGGTCACAGGGGAGAATAGTCAGTCAGCGGAGAGTATAAAAAATGTGTTTTGTAAGATCAGATCATTAGTAAAGCCTGTAATAAAGGCACTAAAGTCAGGTATTGTTTTGTCAGCTAGGAGATTTGTTTCCTTATCCTTAATTTTTACAACCAGAAATTGTTTACCTTTCCACAAATGTAGAATTCGCTGCATGAAGTATGCTTTATAGTATACTTTCTCAATATTTTGCATAAATTTGAAAACTGATGAAATCACATATAAATACTTTATATCCGATAGCAATTATGTTATTTAATTTTCAGTATACTTTGTATCCTATACTTATAAGAGCCACACTTTTACAGGTAATAATGAAGATGTACATATATTCTGTTAAAGATCAATACTGCAAAACATATTTTGGGAAGGCTGCTAAACTGAGCATGCCGTATTTATAGCTCACTCCAAAATTGTTCAAACTTGGAGTTCATTAAATTTCTTAGGTGGAAGCAGTAGGGTGCAGACCCTTGCATGGAATGATACTGATGGCTTTGCCTCCTAATAAAACAATGTCAGTTTGGCCTTTGATTCTTGACTGAAGGAAGTTTGCATTTAAAACACTTGATAAGATAAGCCATGTCCATTAACAATCATGTATTCTTCATTTGGTGGCCATTCCTATACAAAGACTGCATTTTTTCTTACCAGACAATATTTTAATATCCAGACTTCAAAATGAAATGAAGGTACATTAAGAATCTGTTTTTAAAATGCAGAGTGAAGCAGTTGACTCCAGCTAGACTTATTATTCATTTTAAGGTTAAGCACATACTGTCAGAAATGTACAGTTAATTTTGGCAGAGACGTTATATTAGGGCAGGATAACAGAATTATGTAACATCTGCCTCACATGCAAAGTGGATATGCTTTCACCAACAGCAAATGTACAAAGAAAACATAAATATGCACAGTTTTCTGAGATGTTATGCTTTAGAGATTCTTCTTTAATAACATTGCAGAAATATAGGAACTGTAGGAACCTTATGTTGGTGAATGGGGATTAATTAAGGTATTTGGGAGTCTATTTTAAGTTATGGCATTTGGAATCTTAAGTAGTTGCATATGAGAGGCTAGTGTTTGGAGAGCATTCATCACATCGCAAAATAGAAAGCTGAACTTTAAATGTCATCTTAACCATTATTGAACATATTTTCTGTAAGACAAGATGTTTTTATGTAAACCAAGTATGATATACTCCAGCAGTCATTCCACCAAAGCATGTTGCTATAAATGCAATTTCACATTGAACCAATGTTTATA